>NC_084995.1:39711259-39768759 GCF_963854185.1 Sardina pilchardus | reverse complement strand
TCTTGTTGCAAGAGTTGCATAAGGTCCTTGATATCCACTTAATCTATTTACCGGATTATTTTGCATCAGTTTTCTGAATGAGCGAAAAGGCCACTCTATTAGGTTCATACACACTAATCAGAGACTGACTGAAGTGGATGCTACTGTTCATCAGCTCACTTGTCCTCAGTGTCACCCGTCCCCATTGACCATGACTGCCCCCCCCCAAAAAAAAAAACCCCAAGGAAAGCCTCAAAAACAACAACGCCAAATGCCTCTAGTCGTGTGTGTGTGGAACTCATTAGAGCGGTGGTTTCAAAAGTGCAGTGTTACAGCAAGAGGGGTCGAGGGTGACGATGAGGCTGAAGAAACCTAAATAACCAATTACAGGTGAAATTTAGTTAGGCAGTGTTTCCCAGCACAGGAGCATATAACTTAACGATTTTGCTTTTGATCACTTTTACTTACAGTATGTGGTACACTTTAGATGTTGCAATTTCTCTTAACTCTCTCTGATGTGACTTCTGTTCAAGTAAGATTTAAAAAAATGTTTAATTGTAGAATAATTACATTTAACTGATTGAATTGAATTGAAAACGTGTACCTGTTCAAAAGTAAAAAATAATGCTATACTCCAGCCAATGGGTATTTGTTTTTTTATTTTCTATTATCACTGAAATTACGGATAATATACTGTATGACCGCTTCAATAACTGTATTGTGGTGGCGTAAGAGAGCTTGCCATAAATATTTTGGGAGCTATTCTAAACCAACATGATCACCAACACTCAGATTTACAGTCCAAAGACGGCCACAAAATCATGGACAACCATGGCCTAGAAACCACCTGCGTAATCATCTCTGACTACACCACAAAGCTGACAATGTTTTTCTTTACTTAGCAGACAAACAGGCCAGACTACTGCGGCAGAGTCAACACTCTGTGCCAGCTCCCAGTCACAGCTAACGGCAGGAAAGAGCAGTGATAGAAACCACCTGTTCTGCAGATTGTCTCAAGTTTTAGGGCCCTGCCCCCTCCCCCCCCCCCCCCCCCTTCACTAAACATGCGGCTATTACGTTGTGGTTACCCCAACCCACCCAACCCCACCCCACCCCACCCCCACTCTCTGCCAGCAAGCAGGTGTCAAACACGTCCTCATTACTGAACAGGAGCCATTAACAGATTGAGTGGAATGTCCCTGACGTGTGTTCTTAGGAGGGCCAGAGGCAGATAAAACCTGACGGATTGGTGCCAGCCAGGGCCTGCATTTAGAATCCCTGATTTACGAGAGCACAGGCAGGAGACTGCATTGAGCCAAAAGACTCACTTATTAGCAACCGCACTGACATAAGCCTGAAGGAGAGCGCAGGAGAGCAGAGCAGAGGAGAAGAGAGGAGAGAGAAAGGGGGAAGAAGAAGAAAAAGAACAGTCAGTGGGTTAGGTGAGGAGAGAGAGAGAGAGAGAGAGAGAGCAAGCGAGAGAGAGAGAAGAGAAGAGCAAAAGAAAGAGAGAGAGAGAGAAAGCGAGAGACAGCAAGAGAGAGATGCAGGCATAAACAGCGTGCAGATGCTCAGCCCTTATTCATTCTCATTCTGAGTGGCATTGCTGCTCCCTCCAAATCCTTCATTTCCACTTGAGCGCACGGTTCGCTCTCAGGCCTGGCAGCAGCCAGTCAGTGTGGCGGTGGCAGCAGCAGCAGCAGCAGCAGCAGCGGCGGCGGCGGCGTTTCCCCAGGTTCTCCGCTGGGACAATGACCTTTGATCCAGCATGACTCACCGAGGAGACTTGTTAATGGCTCCAAATGTAGAAACGGCATGGGCCCGCTGCTGTTACACCCCCTCTTTCAAATCGCTCCCCATTTTAAATTTGTGCATGACTTCATGCATTTATTCAGTGATTAAACAAACAAATTAAATATACGCCATGACATGGGATCCAGCACAGGCAGAATCCTCCGTCATGAGCTCTATAGCTCCATACCTTCCACGCAGTCGCAATTTTACGCTCGCACGGCTCTCCTTTACCTCTCAGATCAATGCTACCTCTAAGGCAAATTAATCTTTCTCCCTTCTAACCACGTTGCTTTGAAATCTTCCTGGCAATTATTGGCGCTTCTGATTACACTCCTTTTAATTCAAGGGGCTTGGACGAGGCCGTGTCTTTGTGCATCACAGACAATGCCTTTCAAGTGTCACTGTAAGGTTTTTTTTTTAAATCAACGGTACTTAGGGACGCATTTTATTGGCATGCTATCTCAGAGGTGTGGTTGTATTAGAGGACGTGCGTTTGGATTGTGTGGCCCTTTTCACTACCTTGAATGCCTCTGTAGCTCAATAGAGCGCGCTTTCACACAATCTACAGCAAGCAGGAGGCGCACGCAAATTGAAACGGATGATGAAATTTTAACATGAAAATGATTAATTGTCACGTAAATCATTATTCTGAACAGAGAGCCAGCAATTGGCAAGAATTTCTTCCTCGATTTCTCTACTGAAAGGTCTTGCTAACTCAATTTCCACCATTTTGAATTGATGATCCCTTTTTTCTCTATGACTATTACATGCAGGAACTTTGCACAGAAGCAAATTCTTTCAACCGCAAAGGGAAACTCTTTATTGGCGGGACTTGTTCCCATGGTCTGGTGCATAACAGCACCCCAACAATATCTTGATTTTATATATGGGAGAGAAAAACTGACACAGCAACAGTACATACAATATATGACTAGCAATCCAGCTTTAGCACATCACTGCTTTTAATATTACATAATAGGGAAGGCATATACTAGACTGTTTTTGTATTTTGGTAGAGTCTTGTGAGCAGAAATGGCAGTGGAATTTAGTGTGTGGACTGAGTGAATCTTAATGGACAGAATTAATTTCCTCTATGCCTCAAGAGCTTCTCACTTGCAGGGAGAGAGACGTTATTTCAGCACCATTAGGCTCCGTCGTCGAGTAGGTTTCTTTATTGCGGTCTACATTGTACGTGGCAATAAAACATAATAGTTTTATACTGTTGCAGGTACAGTGCATTTTAACTGAATCAACAGAAAACGTTTAATTTGGCCACAGACAAACGACATATAAACGGTGGTTGCAGCACACACATGCATTCATTTTTCATTACCCACATGTGTTTATTTTCAGCTGAGCACAAAGATGACCCCCAACACTCAGCGGCATCTCAACAACAACCGCAAAACGAGAAGTGCAGCACTAGATCACCTGATGCTGGGGCTGACAGATGCGAAGACCGTTGTCATCACCGCAGGACAAGCCAGCTCAACCAACAATGTGATTTGCTGTGTGCAATGTGAACGCAGGACGAGCAATTCAAATCACGAGATGAGGTGGAAAAATGTGGCAGCAGGAGACGGTGATGGCAAAGAGGGTTGGAGGGCGATGGGGATGGCGGTGGTGGTGGTGGAGGGTGGGTGGGATTCTGTGTGTGTGTGTGGGGGGGGGGTGTTAAAGGGGGGGGGGCTCTCAGAGAATGTCTGAGGTGTTGGCAGAGTGAATATTTAAGCTCCTCATTGCGAATGCAGTGAGATTGTGCGCTCCCGTGATCAACCGCGGATGGTAATTATGATAATTTTGTTGTTAATCACATTTACATATATTGGAGCTTCAGTGCTAGAGTGTGCTGGTTTTCACATGGTTTCCCTCCCCACTCCCCACCCACTCCACAACCCTCACGCTTGGCAGCCCCATTAAAATTCTGGAGTCTGGCTGGACTTAATTGCGGCGTGGCAGGTTCTAGTCCTGGGCCCCTGGACCTTTTAGCCCGGGCCTCACAAAGAGGCCACATGACAACAAACAGTCATTGTGACGGGAGGGCGCGGGGGCGGGTCACAGGCCACGGGGGCCGAGCACGCCTTCCCAGCCCCGTTGCCAAGGCTCCTGCTCTGAGAGGAAGGAGGTGGCGACGACGTGATTATGCTTATTATCCCCCGTGACAGAGAGCTCCTGTCTGCTGACACATCTGGTCTAGCTCTCATCAACCCCCCCCCCCACCACCACCACCCCATCCAACCCTCACCCCCCCCCCCATCACACGTCTAACACCCCTCCATAACCCCACTCCTGTCTCAAATCTATCCCATCTTACAAATGGCCCCCAGTAATTGATCTCATCTTCACCGGCGCAGTCATTCCTCTAACCTTGTCACATGTCCGTGATTCACGGTACCTGCTGTGCGCGGAGGTCTGTGCTGTAGCCTTTTCACCAGTGCAGGAATGGTGTCTGGAGAGCCCCAATCTAGTGCAAATTGTGGCCCCTCCCCATCCGAAAGCCTGATGGGGTAGCCATAGCAACAGGTTCCAAAATCCATAACAGTGCCGCGACATGGGCCTCTTCAAGCTGTCTCCTCTCCTGACGCTATAGATTTGAACTCGATGGCGATAGCATATTTCACATTCCCACTTCCACTAGGAGTGTGTGTGGGAAGGTTAACAAGGGCAGAGTTGACAATGGATGGCCCCGGGCCCCATGATTAGACAGCCGATGGGGTCGGTGCCTCTTGATAAGTGAGGAGCTGAGCCCACAGTTCAGCTTTATGGTAATCAGCCGATATGGCAGCCTTCTGCAAGCCATACATTACGGCAATGTAAATCATCGGCCTGTATCATCCCGCTGAGCGAATCAGTAATTCTGTATACAAGGCAGAACATCCCCATGGGAACTAATGCAAAAAGGGTCCTCTCCACCACATCACACTTGTATCTCAACTCTAAATTAAAAATCAGTCAGCTGTATCATCCGGCACTCCACTCGCATTCAGCGTGCACTCGAAAATCAACACATACTGCAAATCCAAACAAAGAGATCGTAATGAGCCTTACCTTCGTCGGGATCGGGCGGCCCGAACTCCAGATCGTATCGCAGGATGTAAAAATTATTCCACACGTAAAGCTGGTTGTCGCGCGGGTTGTAATCCACAGCGGCGATGTACTGGTACTGGTTGGGGAAGAGGATGTCGGTGAACTCGCCCTGGCCCATCTTGGTGTTGTAGATGTAGTCGATCTGGCTCTTGCTGGCCTCGCTCTCGTTCTCCTCGTAGGTGGAGCGCACCACGTGCAGCACGCCGCACACCATGAAGGCGTTGGAGGCCGAGCGCTTGTCGTAGGCCGTGTCCCAGGTTGCCTCGAAGCGCAGCGTGTAGGGGTTGAGCTGGCTCAGCACGATGCGGCCGTTGTTCTGCTCAGTGGCGTAGATGACCCACAGGCCGTGCTCGTCCACGGCCAGGTCGATGTCGGACTTGCCGCCCCAGCGGTAGGGCGACGTGTCGTGGTAGTTGGCGTTGGCCACGATGGCCTCGCCGCTCTTGATGCGCGTGCGCAGGTCGAACTTGACGATGTTGCGCGTGCGCTCCTTGTTGAAGAAGATGGCGGCGTCGTACGCCACGAAGCCCGTGCCGTCCACCCGGTGGGGCAGCTTGTACGTGGTGGTCTGCCGGCCGTTCCGGAAGTCTTCCAGCGAGGAGTACTCGATCAGGGTGTCCGTGCGGTACGGCGTCCAGGGCATGAGGTAGATCTTGTCGCCCGCCTGGAGGGGGTCTTTACACCACGCGCCCGCCTGCTGTTCCGCCTCAAAGACAAAGGTGGGCTCCGCAACAGCTTTCAGAGTCCCAGGACAAATGAAAACTGAGAACAGGCAGAGGGAGCAAGACAGAAAGTCAGACACAAACATCATCCCACACATTCAAATGATACGTTCTAGTTGTTGATTTCCTTATTTTGTTTTTCTCTCGTGTGGGTCAAACATGTAACAAATATTGCAGTGGCTCGTAGGCCACACTCTCTTTTGGTGGTGGTGGTGGTGGTGGTGGTGGTGTTGTTGTGACTGGACTTATGTGCATAGTAGAGAGGGAATACAAAAGGGTTAAGAGAAGGCAGTGAAAGTGGAAGTGATGTTTGGAATTGGGCCTGCTCCCTGAGAATGCTCTCATACGTGTTTAACTGAAAAGAACAGACAGAATAGACGGGAGGCGGGAGATAACGGAACGGCAAAAAAAGGTGCCCTGTAATTGAAAGTAGAGGCCACACGTGGCCGTAGACGGGCTTCGGGATTGCTCCCTAAACAGATATGTGTTCTTTTCTTTTTTTAAAGGTGTGTACCTGGCATTGGATGACAAAAAAAGGGCATATAGTTTTCTACCAGCTGTGCAAAAAAAAAAAGCCATACCTTCGAAAAATAAACACACATACATGAATCATGTCTGAGGAAAGAACAAACAACACAAACTGGATGGGTATTGGGGAGGGGTGGTAGGCGAGCTGGAGGGGAGAGACATTGGTACAGAATGAGAGTGCTATTTCATACTGATAGGGGCGGAAGCAGTAAAGGAACGACCCCAAGGAAGTCACTGAGGCAAGATTAACTACAGATGGGCGAGGGAGGCCTTGGCACGAGATTACAGGTCCCTATATCAGAGCATAGGGGGGTGGCCATCATAGTTCAGTAGTGGAGGACGGACACATCACTACCGCAGCAATCACCACGTGCTATGGGAAGGGTTTCCAAAAGGCTGAGTGCGACTGGAGGAGACTGTGTAATGTGTAATCTTTGTAATATGCACTCCCTATAAACACTCCTTGTGCAAACAGAGGGTATTTTCTTTTGGTATCTTTGGTGATATTAAAGGGCATCTTTATGGTGTACAGCTGCATGGTGCTTCTTTTATGATAATGGAGTACATACTAGACCAGATACTGGCAAAAACACAAAATGTCAATCTAACCGCATGTTGGAAAAACAATGATTTATATATATGCTTATATATATATATTTGATAAGCTTGTGCGTTCTGGCAGAAATGGGATTCTGATGGTGTAGTGGTAACACACACTAACTGGAGAATGTCTTATTACAGAGCCGGGTCGTTGCAGGATTGAAACGGGGTCTGGTGAAGATTAATGCTGTCACGTCCACTCAAATTTATGTTGTATTTTAGCCAGGAGGGATGTATTTCAGAAGCCACGGGTCCGGGGATAGAGTACCTCTTTAATCCTTTTCAGATTCACAGCAGACAATTCAATGCAGCCACTAACCTAATGGAACCTTTCAGGGTTTGAATGCAAATAGCATCAATATGTTCTCCTATAGTTTCTATACATAGCTAGAGCTTGCTATGCGTTTGGTGGCAAATGAATAAGCTGTAAATTATTGTGAACCTGCAACCCCCTCTGTTCCTATGGTGTGTCTACCTTTACAAAAATGTTGCAAAGTATGTTGCAGGCTAGAAATTACATAAAGTTAAATAAGCAGTGGCACTGAAATAACTAGCCTACTGAATACAATATGGTAAAAATGCAATAATATTAGTTCACTAACAGGAAACATGATCGTTGTGCAATTATTATATCATTAGCGATAGCAGCCAGTCATTTGCACCGCCGGGCTAATTCAGGGTTAAACAGTTCGATCTGTGTTACCAGCCGAATAGCAAAGCATTTAATTTTACCTCTATCTGGTCAAGTAGACATTTGAGCAAGTGGCTAAACCTGCTTAATGTGTTCACTACAGCTGGATACTTCTGAACGAATTGTGGTGTGGTGTGGTGTGTTTGCAGAATTGATGTAAAGCCTCGAACACCATGGGGTGGGTGTCAGGGGGTGGGGGGAGGGAGGTGGGTACAGGAAATCATATGACACAAAACAAGGGGGCTGAGGGTTAGGGACCAGACCAGCCATTTACCTTTTTGCTCCACTTCTATTTTAAGCGTTGGAAAAGAGAATGGAAAGAGCGTAAGAGGGAGAGAAAGATTAGCATGAGTCAACTATAAGAGTATCTACAGATATACAAAACAACGTGTTAGCGGACAAGACCATGACAATTAGACCTAGCTCAGGAAAAGCACACGTCAAAAGTGGAGCAAAACATTTTGTGTGTGTGTGCGTGTGTGTGTGTGTGTGTGTGTGTGTGTGTGTGTGTGTGTGTGTGTGTGTGTGTGTGTGTGTGTGTGTGTGTGTGTGTGTGTGTGTGCTTGTGTGTGCAGCATCCCCCCTATTAACGCAGAGGCAGAGGTTAGATTAGCAACAGTGTTTTGACAGTCAGAGAGGGAAAGAGATGGAGAGAGAAAGAGAGAGCAAGGAGCAGGAGGAGAAGAGCACGGGGGCGAATCTGCATGAGACTTGACACTTAGGTGCTTTCAATAGTGTCAGAGTGGTCTCTGAGGATAACACTAATTTGTCATTACAGTGGGATCTGGTTTTATACCCACTGAAGCATGCTTTCCCTTTTAAATGTCTCACAGAAAGGTGGAAAAAATGATGAAGCTCAGCCATCAGGTGACCACCATTGCATTCATTCATTTTTAAACAGCATCCAGAAGTCATCGATCCAAAAACCCTTGCTTTTGAAGTGTCATGAGAATGTGCTTTTTTGTTTTGTTTTGTTTTGCTCAAGACAGAGAAAGGGAATATTCAGCTTGTATCAGCAGAAGAGCTTGACAACATGCCATGATTATGGAACAGAGGACTTTTCAGGCAAAAATCAATGTCAAGATATATTTTTGTAGTGCGGTCCCCTATAACCAAACAACACTGGAATTCCTAGTTGCTTTGCTTTAGGTCTAAAAAAAAAAGTAGTCTTAAAAAAACAAATAATTCTGTACAAGGACCATTTTGTGCAGCCGAATGGACAAAAGGAGAATCAAACAAGGGAATAAGTCAGTAAAGAAGAGATAGCAAGAGAAAGAGGGAGACAATAAGACAGAGAGAAAGCGAGATATATATTGAGTGAAAGCACACACAAAAGAGAGGGAATGTGCAAATGAGGAAGGCTACATCTGGAAAGGGGACAGAAACAAAGCATATTCTGAGGGCTCGATTCTGGTGATATCAGCAAACAGATGTGAGCAGCCGCACTCAGCAGCTGTGAAGACGAGGGGCTGTGAACAGGGTTAACGTCTGAAACAAAATGTCTCCAGTGGGGATTCAGCAAAAGAGGAGTGAAGTTCATAGTAAAAATGACATGTGCGTGTGCAGGTGCATGGCATGGTATATATTGATTTAACATTATGCTGTAGTTAGTGGTGATTTGACAGAAACTACCAATCTTTCATGAAACATGGTACAAAGAACAGTTATATATCAATTGTGCAAGCAAAAACCTTGGCATGCCTACATGTGTATTACTTTAGTAGCAGTTAGCATTACATTGACCTGAAATCTGAAGACTGTTAATGCTACTTACTGTAAGGGACACACTCGTACTGAACCTCAAGGTACTTATAGGTCCCTGGACAGGGATCAGGAAAGACATCTGACCCGGTGACAACAATACATTGTGTCCGATTGTTACACCTGCAAAAGACAGACTGAGGTTAGAAGCCACGTCCCTGAACTTCTGTATGTAGAAAATCATGGGCAGTTCAGTCAGTCAAAAGTGAAGCCATCACAAATAACTAAAGATTTAACCACATAAGATTTTTTCACTGACCTGGCTTACTTTATGCATACTATGTAAGTTCTGGCTCAGACTCAGACATCCATTTTGCCAATATGTCAGAGCAATTTTTGCTAAATTTGTTCAGAGCCCAAGCTCATGACACCACGTGGCACATGTTTCTAATTGTCAATGGTTTGAACTCACTCATAGGCCTTATACATGTATGAGAAGAAAGGGTCGAAAGCTGCTCAAGGCTTTCATCGAAACACATTTCCTGTAAGCAAGTAACTTTTAAAAAGGAAGAAAAGAACAATAATAATTCCTGGAAAGCGAGTGGAAGCAACTGACTGAATCCAATTCAAAAGTACAGAGACACACCTAACTGTTGATTTGTTCAGTAGTGTAAATCTCCAAAATGTGTTTTAAGAACGCAATCCATCCCATTTATATTGGAAAGGTAAGAGAGATTTCTTTGTAAAGCTTTGAGGTGACCTTGGCTATGAAGTGCTTCGGCTATATGGAAATGTGTGTGAGGCCATTTGTTCTGCAGAATGTGTGTGTACTGTATATACATCTGCGATAGAGAATCTTTTTGTGTAAATAAAGGATGAAATTGGTTCAGCTTCAATCAAAAATCCTCTATGCAGAGAGATTGGTGACACAACAGCAAACAGATATCCGTCACAAACATTTGCCATAAAAATGGGAATTTCAACAACTTGCAGGCTGGTGCTAAATATTTCAGAAGGTCAGAAGCAAAGTCAGTACGCTCTTTAACAGTTAATGAAAAAATGAATGCCTGTGTGTTTGGTGTGTGTTGGTCTCATTAACACAGCATGCAATCGCTCTCAAAATAATTAAAACATGCGTAAATTAATTAATCCACCCAGCTATTGCTGAAACAGTTCATGAGCAATGTTTACAATATGCAGTCACAATATGATTATTTTGGATGCATCCACTCCCAAACTGTATTTGATACAGTTCTTATAAAAAGAAATGTCCCCAACAATTAACGGTAGATACCAATAACCAAGAATAATGTCAGCTGGGACTGAAGGGAGGAAAATGAAAACTTGACAGCTGAGGACACAATGTGTTCATTCATATATATATTCATATCTGTTCAGCTCAATTCAGGGCATGGAAATGATCATGGTGCATCTTTCACTCAAACACATACTATTATAACAATAAAGAAAAGATACTTGACTGACACTGACAGAAAGTTGCATATAAATAGCCCTATGCATTAATAAATCGACTCATTTAAATGAGTCCACCCAAAAACACCTCTGATCTATTTGGAATCCTGCTGCACTACAATTGCGTTGTCCTTGCGTCATTTCCTACGCTACCCAGACTAGCGTCACAGCCGACACACATTCCCTCACCCACACTGGTGACTATGAGACAACTGTGGCTGTGAGCAACCCTAGAGTCCCAGACTGGAAATATTAATTAAGAAAAATTTCATTATCCTCTGCCAAGGGCCATTACTGCAAGTTATTCTGAAGGGGAAGAGAGCACAGGGAAGGTTGCTAAAGCTCTTGAGAACATTCTTTTCGAAATTCAAAAAAAAAAACCTTGTCCAGTTTTTCTCCTCCCTCTGTCTCTCTCTCACACACAACACATGATAAGGCCGCTCCTGTTTGACAAGGCCACCATGTATTGACAATAAACATGAAGATAAAACACAAAGTTATTAGCATATACCCACACACATGCTGTGTGGTTGCATACGCTTTGGGGGCAGTGGGACTGCTACTGCTCAATGTTGAGAGTTTTCACCTTGACCTGAGTCATGCCAGTGATATCACCCCCCTCCCACACACACACACACACACACACACACACACACACACACACACACACACACACACACATACTGGACATGAATTGAAGAGGAGTGTGTGGGAGCATTATAAATGAACATGCCCCACCAGTAAAAAAAATGAAAAAATAGGAGCCTCGATCCTCTCTGGGTGTACACTTGGTATGCACCTTGAGGAGAAGCTGTCAGCTCCACTGCTCTTTTCCCCCAGGGAGTTTTGTTTTTGTTGAACTCAGCATGACCCTGTCTGGCCTCATTTGAGACATAACTGTGATTTTGTTTAAAAACAATTGTTAGGGCCGGCCTCCTTGTTCTCCAGGCGCTGCCCCCTAACAACAGGGTCGACCAGTTGGGACGCGCGCAACTCTTCAAAGGGCAAAACCAACTGTTAAAAAGAAACGTTAAATGCGCTTGCTTTCAAAAAAAAAAAGAAAAAAAGTTTCATAGTTAAATAAACATGCACAAGGACAGTGGAATTATTTCCATGACATATTAGTGCAGTGGTGTGGTTTTGATGTGGCTGATTTTAATTAAAGTGCCCCAAGATTGCTTCGGTTTTTTTTTTTAGGAATTCAGGTCTTTACGAACCCACAATGGACACAAATGGTGTGCTGTCAATCACAAACTGATATCGCCCAGAGGACAGACTTTGATGTGAAGAGTTTAATGTTAATCTATTCCACTGATAAGAAGACCAGTGAAATTTATCATTTCATTCGTTTCTTTTCTGAAGCTACTATTGAATATTCATGGCACACAATAATGAGTGCATTGGTAACTTTCTCAGAACGGAAGACTTTTGGGAAAGGCAGAACATTTTTCAAAGTGATACCTTGACTCTGCCGACCTTGAGACATATTAACCTTGTTAGCTCGACATCTACAGTTCTGAATTACCATTCCGCACACACCAAAGTACACAGAGAGCAGCTAACTAATAAAATATTTAGAGATACAGTCCCCATAACTCTAATGCCAGCCATGCTTTGTCAAATTCAACAAATTGCGCAGCAAAGTCCTCTAGCTTTCCATCCAGTGCACCAAAGAAAAATATCTCCAGTGTTTGTCCACAATACCAGCTCTAGGAATAGGTAGCAGATATACCGTGTCAGACCGAGCCGTTAAATATCCCAGGCGATCAACATTAGTACTTCTGATTAACAGGAGAGGTAACTTAATTCATCACTGATCTCAAACAACATTTCACAAAACCAAAATCAAAGCACATACAGTATTTAAACTGAGGCAATTGGATTGAGCACACCTTGTTGTAATGGGTGATGAGGCCTTGGTTGCATGTCTGAACTGAGCCTTAGTGGGTGCATGTGCTAACGAGGCACAGCTGTGGATACAGTTCAACTGCTGATATAAATAGACAAAAGCATGTTGCACAAATGATGACAACACACATATTAGGGGCTTATTGCTGGGCAAGAACCAAAATATGACGAAACATTATCCCCTAGATCTAGTATTCACAGATGGTAGGGGAAGAGCCCCCTGAAACACAGAGAGACAGAACCCAGTGAGGCTTCCATAAGCCTCTGAAAAGTTAACAGGGGCCTGTATACCTCCCAGGAAGCCCATGCCCACTGGAGCACAGGCAGGCGGGCTGCTACCGCTGGTTAACAGTGCATTTTAGCCGACGAATGGAGTTGGTTGCGCCTTATGCAATTTTAATACGGTGTGCTTTAAATATACACTAGCCAGGTGGCTAGGTCTTCTCAGTGCATGTGTGTGTGTGTCTGTGTATGCATGTGTGTGTGTGTGTGTGTGTGTGTCTGTGTGTGTGTGTGTGTGTGTGTGTGTGTGTGTGTGTGTGCGCGCATGTATGTATGTGTGTTGTGTGTGTGTGCGCGCATGTATGTATGTGTGTTGTGTGTGTGTGCGCGCATGTATGTGTTGTGTGTGTGTGCGCGCATGAGTACAGTGTGGTAGCAAAGCAGGAGTGTCCAGGGAGAGCCGCGCCAGCACAAGTGTCACTAATATAAATGGTATGAGTGCAGAGCATTACTCAGACCGGGGGACCTGGCCACAACGTCTGCACAGGGAATTAAAAGCGAGGCACACACACTCACACACAAGAGCTCTGAGACACTAGGGCTGCTGCCGGAGCCGGAGCTGCTGTGAGATAGAGACAGCCCATCCTCCCCCACACCAGCTAAATGGTGTAGACACTGCGAGGATGACGGATTACATGTATATATGTCAAGGAGTGCAGACATGTGGCAAGAGACAGCGAATATAACCTATTAGCAGGATTAATTGGCCGAGCTCGTATTTCAAACCTCCGATAATCCCATCCGTGTAAAGTCGGTATGAGCGCTGTACTAAATTAATTTGGAATGTGCAGTTATGCGCCGGCATCACGCACTGATAATCAGGCTTCCTTTTTGGCTGATGGCTACCCTTCTGTGTTCTGCAAAGCCATAACTATAAAGGCAGGATGAAAATGCTTTATCTGAATCCATCTCTTCTGCAGGAAATGAAGTCCACATTTCTGGTCTGAGGAGCGCCGGGCATGAGAGAGCCTTTACCTTTGCGATATGATTTTGTAGGCGTCGGGGAGGTAGCAGTTGATATTTTCCATCTGGAAAGGGTCAGCGTCACAGATCTTGTCATCGGTGCGGCCGTAGTTTGCCGTCTCAATCATGATGACGTCGCTCCCCGGGCAGCGGAGATCGATGGGGTAGCCCTCGCACGAGAGCTCCCTCCTGACCAGGCCAAAGGGCAAGGCAGCACGGCTGAATGCTGTGAAGGAGACACACAAGCGAACCAGAGTCAAATACAGTGGACACAGATACGTCTCTATCTTCTTTCATAATCAGGCACAAATGAATACCGTAATTTCCCAAACTATTAGCCCTGGCTTATACATTGATTTTGCAACATTTCTACAGTTATGAGGTTACAGTAATACACGTGGTCAGTTAATATGGTATATGGTTTTGTCTCTTAACTTAAAAACACTGTACTGTGATAAAACACTGTAATGCGGCTAATTTACAAGGAATTATTGTTATATCTGGGGGTTCTTCTAATGCACATTTTGTGATTCAGTATGAAGAAGAAACAATGGATGGCTTGGGCCTTAAACATCCATGAGAAATATGTAAAAATGAAGCGAGGTGATACAGCCAAAATAGCAGCATGTCATCCTTTGTGAGTTATCTATTTAGGTGCACACCTGTTTTGATTTAGATAAAGATGCAAAAGCACAAGGTGGGTGGAATTACTGGTTAATTAAACTGATTGAATGAAAACTGCATTAAACATTGGAAAGGGTTCAAAATATTAATTTTTGTTCTGCTCATAACACAATCACTCAAATCCTTTGAAATACCTCTCACACTAACTCCCAAACTAATTTCAATCACAGATAAGCATTAAATACAGCTTAAAAATGGGTAGTAAAATATGTTTTCATTGCAGCGTACAATCTTTGTGTAGATGTTTGCTTGGAGGTTTTTCGAAGGAGAAGTATATACTCCTCCATGTTATGCCTGTAACAATGGCACTAAACTGACACCATACCACAGTGCTGTGTCAAGATTCCTGAAAATAACTCAACACTGAAACTCTTACTGGGCACACATTAATCTCAACCACCTTCATGAATTTCCAGGGAGACATTGGAACTTCAAAGTAAATTCAAACTCTGTCTTTTTGATACCCTCTGGTTTACTGGGAGTACTTTTCAAACAAACGAAGGTAGAGAGAAAACTGTATCTCAGAAGCATGAAGTGTAATTTAATCCATTATACAGCACTGCCGGTCGAAGGGAGGACTGCCTGGTGTCCACACTGGAGGAAAAATCTATACGCCATGCTCTACTGTACGGACATAAGCACAGCCAAAGTAGCAGCGTTTACACGGAAATCAACTATTTAACACAGCTCTGTTGTCCTTCAAGAAATCATTTTTACAAAAGCTGCATTTTCTCCTCTTGAACAGTGGACAATAGGCTACTGCCAGATAGATACGCACGAAGGAAAAGGAAGGTGGTAAAAACACTTCAGGAAAAAGACGAAACAGAAAAAGAGAATGTCATAAACAGAGCAACATTGATCTATATAGAGTCTGTATAGAGACTCAAAGAATGCATGCTGCACATTCATGCTGTCTTAATCTCAAGATTACGTATAGGTGATGTGCTATGAAAGGGTTCTTGCTGTCAAAATTGAGGCATGCATTGTGTATGCTTCAGATAAAAAAAAAAAGAAAACAAAATCAGAGGTCGCACCACTGTGAGTGAACTGCCAATAACCACAGTTGTTAGCAGCAACAGTGCGTCCCGAGAGGGCAGCTGCCATTTGTGTTTTCTGCTCCATGCTCTCCAATTAGCCCCCTTTCAGCCTGTTGCCTTGGGGAGCAAGAAAGAGCTCCACCCCCCCACCCCCCTTTCACTCCAGACCACTGTCTTGTATTAGCACTAACCAACTCATTTAGTGCCCTGCTGCTAATTACCAGGCAACACCTGACGGAGAGACCCATTCCTGCGCGCATTGTCGGCTCGGGAGTGGGAAATATGCAACCGCCGGAAGCCTCCAGTGTGAGATGAGTGCATTGCTGTGCCTTTCTCTGCGTTCCTTTTGTGTCAGATTCACTCCCACCTTTCAGCCTTGCACTCAACTCGCACCGCTCAACCGAAGATAGAAAAAAAAGAAAAAACGCATTTCCTTTAGTCCTTGCTTGTTACATTTGTTTACTTATAGGTGAGTGAGAGACAGGACTGAGATATATATTCAGGAATACTGATACTGGAGAATGAGGGGGGGAAATCTAACTGACAGTGTCATAAATAAATTTAAAAAAAAATGTTTTTGACAACTAGAGGTCATTTGACAGGATAGTGGTCTTTAGACAGTTAAAAAGCATGAAATAAATGGATTCCTTTCAGTTGAGGTGTTTGCCACTCTGTTGCATGAATTAATGCGTATCAGAGTGTGACAAACGGCAGTCAGCTGGACAGAAATATCATTAGGCTGTACATTCGGTTGTGAAACCGATGAGGCTTGGAGCACACTGGTACGAGGCAGCTCAACATAGGAAGCAGAGGCAGCGTGAAACATGGACACACAAGATCCACTAATCAAGAGTAGAAAACAATCCACTGTGACATTATTTCCCAATAATAATGGAAAACATCCAGTATCTATATTTCAAAAAATGTTTGAGATAAAGAAAATACTAGCTGTTGAGAGGCTAGTCTAAAAAAAAAAAACTGGTCCTGTGTTGACTGCAGCCATCCATAACTTCAATAAAGATCTGGCCGAAATGGTCCAGGAGCAAAAACAGGCCACTCCCTGGATTCACTGCAAAGACTGATGAATGGCTCAATGGTCATTGCTCATAGTGTGATGTGACAGGTTTATCACACCGAGAACAAAGTGCAGGGGAGAGCGGGCGCGCTTCAAGAGTTTTTCAAAACTATGCGAGACAAACCAGGCGGAGATGCTGCCTCGGTCAACGACCACCCCTCTCACATGCGGCCCCTGCCGCCAACAGCTCACCACCGATCCACATACATCACAGATCTGTGGTCTGATCTCCAACAGCTGTCAAGAGAGGCCTTACGATTGATGAAGCCTAGGGCTCGCCTACCACCCAACCCCCAAGTCTTGGACAGATCTCTGTGGGCTCAGGGGGGTATGAGGCAGTAAATCAATAATGGAGAGGGGAGTATCAAGACTGACCTGGGAGCGAACAACAAATTACTTTGCCATTCACTATCAGGCAATCGGTATCTGAGGAAAGACCCACAAAGTCAGCTCTGTCACTGGTGGTATTCAACATAGTAAATGACTCTCTTACACTTGAAAAAAATTTTAGTTACAGAAGAGGCACCTGAAATGAGCTAATCTAAACCACTTGAGGAAACGCGCCACCGAACATGAAGAAGGCAGGAATCTGCGACCAATACAAATACGAGAAGGTTGATGTACTGTAATGTACAATGCTTTTTTTCCTACTTATTTTCAGCTTGACAACAATAGAAGCAATCCAATTTTATCCTTGTGTCCTTCAGCTAGGACTGCACTATGACTGAAGAATGTGTGAGGTTCCACCACCACTCATGACTTTCAACACTAACGGCTCTAATTTAATTGACTTTAAAGTAGTGCTGGGTATAAATCATTAAATGGGAGAATTCTGTAGCCAGTTCTAAATCTTGGGATCTAATTTGTATGACACCAAATGCACAATGCAATGCGTTAATACCTTCCAAACACAAACTCTTGCTCATTTAATGAACCGGGCAAAACACTTCGCTGATGCAACACCAGTCAAAACTACTCTACACACAAGTATCAGTGGGCCAGCGCACAGACTAGGAAGTAATTAGTGTATAAATTTGGTTTATGTGACGCAGTTTCCATGAAACTCCTAGACAACGAACTCACATCCAAAGTTAACCTTTTGTTTGTTTCTCGGGATGTTAAATAATAACACTAGAAAATACTCAACTGATTTCTGCTTCACTGCACTCTGCGACATGTTGATAAATGAGCAAATATTGGCATAACCGCCTGCTCGCGCTGCGTGGTTTCCACAGCATGGTAGCCGTACGTGGTGCTCACTGCAGACTCAAATTAGTGCCCTAAGAGTAGGACCAACAAAAGCACAGTCCTGCACCCAGTGTTGAAGCTTCTCACTTCACCCGTCTCTCTCTCTCTGTCTTTATCTCACTCCTTTTAAATTAAATCATGTTAAGGGGGTGTCCTAGGCAGTAAATAATATATCATATGGAATGCTCAATCCAATCGCCATGGCAACTGGTCCAGCCGCGCCGTAATTGGCTGTGATCCTCCTTCTCCTGGCCTTGTTGACATGGAGCCTTATCAGGCATTCTGGTCAGTGACTGGGAAAAGTAGCTTTTCTTATGCCTCCTCCTGACCACCTCCCTAAGCCCGCTATTGAGCTCAAGTGAGCAGGCAGTGGCCAATGTTGCCACACAATGTGTTGCATTCTGGGAGCCACCCTTCTCTTTCAGTGTGTGGACCATAATTTACGGGTAAGAAGCCCTTCCATAATACAAATTTTGTTTTCTATCAACACCCTTGAAATTGGATGTGGCACCAAGCCCCAGCTGAATGCATTTGGACAAAAATTGGGGGATGGGAAGAACAAGTGGAGGGGAACAAGTGGGAAGAGAGGAAAAAAAGAATGCACTACAATGGCACATTGCCATCATCAAAGGAGTACTGGGCAAACAAAACTGGGTCGAAATGCCATCGCACTCGGACTGTCTGGCTAGCAAGCTAGCTCGTAAGATGACCCGCCACCACCACCACACAAGTTTTCTTTTCAGCTCCTCCTGCCAAGGTTTCGGTTGGGGCCGCCCGCCCTGCCAAGGAGAGTCTCATCCTCAGTGACCCATGGCCTCCCAAAACATCCCTCACAGGAGCGGCCTCATCACCACCGGCTGGAGTACCAGCGTGTACCAGTATTTTGGGTCTGGGAGACAGACCTCCGTCTCCAGCCAGACGGGAGTGACGAGAGGCGATCCAGAGGGGAGGGGAAGCGTCGGTGGCGGTGGCGACTGTGGGCAACAGAGGCGTTGGGCGACGCTTGTCATCCTCCATTAACGGCCCTTTGATTGGCCTTTGTGGTCGTGGAAACGGCAAACAGCTGCATGCAAATTCACCGTGGTCCCCCCTGGGCCAGGCCTTATTGTTCTGGGCTTGGGATTGACAAGGACGCTTTCTCAGGGGGAGGGGTGGGGCGGAGGTGTGAGGGGGGGGTGGGGGCAGAGAAGGAGGGTGTAGCCTTTAGCGGTGTAAGAATGGCCCCATGGTGGACACAGCGGGGCGCTCCTGGAGAGTGCTTGTCTTTTTTTGTCATTTCATTCGTGATATTACGAGCCACGACATCTTGGAAAGAAAGAGGAATCTCCGAGTCAAGCGTTGCTCCCATTGTGCTTATGCTTCCATAATCCTATATCCGGACATGGAAAAAAAGCATACAGTATGGTTCCAAAAGATGAAGTCGAGATTTTCAAGGGGATTTAGAAAATAGGGGGGAAATCAAAAGCATATTTGAATACTTCTCATGTCAGAACAAAGCACAACAAGGCTTTCTTTTTCCCTTCCTTTATCTACACCCTCTATACACTTCTCCTTATCTTCTCTTTGCCACAAAAATGCATTCTCCTTCTTCTTAACTGCTCTGACAATTTATAAAACAATACGAACAGATTTAAAATAATCTCCTTCTAACAGAGATCAGATCAGTCTTTCGCAAGACAAAGGAATTAACTCTTTTCAAGTATCAACTAAGACAAAACCAGAAAAGCAAATGCTCCCTTAAAGGGATATTCCGCCATTTTTGGAAATACGCTCATTTTCCACCTCCCCTCGAGCAAAACAATCGATATTTACCTTGCTCCCGTTCATCCAGCCATTCTGTGAGTCTGGCAATACAACTTTTAGCTTCAGCCTAGCATAGATCATTGAATCGGATTAGACCATTAGCTTCTCGCCTGCTAGCTTCATGTTTAAAAGTGACTAAGATTTCTGGTAATTTTCCCAATTAAAACGTGTCTCCTCTCAAGTTAGAAAGTGCAATAAGACCAACTGAAAATGAAACCTGGCGTTTTTCTAGGCTGATTTGACATGGAACTACACTCTCATCTGGCGTAATAATCAAGGCAACTTGCAAACGTACCATAGGCGTTGTGATATCGTACGCAGCATCCGAAAATAGTCCCCATAGACAACAAGCAGTAGTAGTGCCAGTAGTTTGCAAGTTGCCTTGATTATTACGCCAGATGAGAGTGTAGTTCCATGTCAAATAAGCCTAGAAAAATGCCAGGTTTCATTTTCAGTTGGTCTTATTGCACTTTCTAACTTGAGAGGAGACATGTTTTAAATGGGAAAATTACCAGAAATCTTAGTCACTTTTAAACATGAAGCTAGCAGGCGAGAAGCTAATGGTCTAATCCGATTCAATGATCTATGCTAGGCTGAAGCTAAAAGTTGTATCGCCAGACTCACAGAATGGCTGGATGAACGGGAACAAGGTAAATATCGATTGTTTTGCTCGAGGGGAGGTGGAAAATGAGCGTATTTCCAAAAATGGCGGAATATCCCTTTAAGTCACTACAGTGAAGCGTCTACAGAACACCAACTGCTGTGGCTCACACAACACCGCTGATTACCATGTTCAATAATTCCACCATGTGTTCGACTGCCAGTGGCGCACTAGTACAAATACCATGGGCCGCACTGGTCCTTTTCACTGATTTGGAGGTATAGCATTCAGAAAGTCAAAGAAATAGCCTACAATGCGCTGTACCCGCCATCAATGCACGATAGCAAGAGCAAACATAATAGATTGTGAATTCCTAGGCATAGAATGCCTCTGTGAAACATACAAGGCCATGCTTCTCCACCTCATGTAACATTCATGCCAGTTCACCCTGCCTCCTGGTAAATAGCTAGCACAACTCCAGGAAGGCAAGACATAGTCAAACCCGAAGGCGAAAACAGACCTTCCCGAGTAGGTGCTATCGGGAACATTAGATTCCCTTGCTTGCAATCTGCAATAACAGAGAAGTGTATGTCCATCTGTGGCAAGGACTCATTTTGCCTGAGCCCATGTGCTTTCAGATGCACTTAGGCGGTGATACAGAGGCTCGGCATTATAGGTTCTTCAGGTGCTATTTGTATTCATGACAAAGCTGTTCTCTACGGCTCATCTGAGGAGTGCTGTTCTTCTGTACCAGCAACAGCGTAAGAGCCAGAGGAGCAAATCATGCACAGCATGCAGATTCTTTTTTCTCTGTTCATTCTTTTTTTTCTTTTCTTTTCTTTCTCTATCACATTCATTCTGTTGTTTTATTTCTTTCTGTTTTTCCCCCTCCAACTTTATTGTTCATGCGCAAGTGCTATTACTAAAACTTGCATTCAAAGAACGCTATGGTGACTCTTTCTGCGTGGAAGCTGAAGGATGTCTGGCCGTGTTTAGACACTTGGAATCCAACTCTGATCCCCGGCCAAACTCCAATACAAAGACGTAGTAGAAACATGCCGACACTTGTGCTTTTTTAACTCTCTTAGACGCAAACAGAAACTCATGTTAAAAGTGCTGGGAGTGGTTTTAATGCTTTTCTCTGTCTTGCCCGGTGACACATTCCTGGCTGACGGCTATGATGAAATACACCTCTCCCCAGAGGGCAAGATGTACAACAGGATTATATCTGAAAGCATCATCTCTGCACAGGTGCAACATACACGGCTGTAGTCTAATAACAGCTGAGTCCCACCTCCTGAGAGGACCGTGAGCTACATGAAATCAGCATGGGACACATGGGGCCTCCGAAAATCAATAATATGGAAGCCCTCGTGGCAATCTGACGTGCCTGTTTAATCTGGTGCTTAATTCTCCATTAATGGAGCCTGTGACCCTTGACCTTTTTCTCCCCTGCTGGCGGAAGCCATTTTAGGGAGGGAGGTATGATTCATAATGAGGCATATGCTCATAATCCTCAAAGGATTACTAAGGTAATCCATACTAAGACTGCTGAAAAATCCCTTTAGAATTCAGTCATTAACAATGCACTCATGTCTATGAAAAAGAAAAAAAGAAGAACGGTTAAGATCAGATGCTGTGAACAGATTATTGTTTGACTGAAGAAGAGGTACATTAGGCATGTCACCTGCACCCTTTAACACATATTTACAATGCCAAGAGTCAAAAATGTATGTCATAATGTGCAAAGCGTTATAAGCAAAAACAGCATTTCAGTTTGAGAAGTTGGGAGTAAAATGATATACAGAGAGAGAGAGAGAGAGAGAGAGAGAGAGAAAGAGAGAGAGAAAGAGGGAGGGCAGAAGGGAGGCAAACAAGGAGAGTGTCAAAACAGCCATTAGTTCACTGTTGTGAAAGGACCACTGACTTGACTGTCCTAAATTCTAAGATATTAGTTTCTTTACTCATGGCTGCACCCTGTCATTGGAAGACAGAAAAATGGTCTTGCCTTGCTGGCAAGTTTTATGACTGCATTTATGTTCAATAAAGTGACCTTTCATAGATGACAATACAGTTCTGAATTTAAATTGATTTTTTGGAGACTCTTGGAGATAGGTGTAACATAAACATTTCATTTCACACAAATAGCTAATAGTAAGATGTCGTAATACAAAAAAATGTGTTTCCATGCTTTGATACAAGGACCAAGAGACACTTATAAAATGTTCATGAAATTCATGTTTGGTCAAGTATCATATTGCTTTTTAAAAAATATTTTAAAAAAGTTTTTGATCAAAACACCTCAAGGTTGACATTTCCTTCCAAATCTAAATGTCATTATGACCACAGATCTGCAGTGTTTGTTAATGTTTCTTCTTCTATTGTTTTTTTCCATCAATTTTTGTTTGACAACACGATATGCTTAGACTTCACCAATCTATGTGAGACTTGATTGTAGCATGTTTAGAGCTGAAATTGGGTAGGCTCCAAGCACATTTTGAATAATAGCTCAAAAATGGTTTAGTAAAAAAAAAAATGTGTTTCTCAAATCCCTGTCGCTTAGTAATTTATCAGTCTGTAACCAGCCATTGGTCTGTTGGTCTTGGTTATCGGCCTCAGAACTAAGCGTAACAATGTAACTATTACAGTCACACTCATCCTACTACTCACTAGACCCGTCTCAAAATCAGGACATGATTAGCAGGAACCACTTCAGTGTACAGCTGGCACATCCACAAATTATAGTATTTTCAATTTTCACTCAGAACAAGATATTTATCAAACTTTCTCATCTATTTCTGCTAGACGGGTAACCATCAGAGACAAAACACCTTTCTTGGAATTGGAAAACATCTTGTTATTTCACTTCTTCTTCATGCAGTGTTCATATTACGCCGAGGATATTACACACTTCTGCAGTATGGTGAGCAAGACAGCATTCCCTCATCTTGTTTGGCAGCGTTGTATCGTCACTATTCATAATTCCCTCTTATTAGTCTGGCAATTAATCTAACCAATTTGCTGGGGCTTTTTGTTGTCATTGTTGTTGTCTGTTTTGTTTTTAAAGATTCACATTTCCCCTTTCATCATGACTAATTTCTTGAAATATGATTTAGGCCCAGTAGAGGAGCCACACATTCGGCAGCGATGAGCAGCAGAGTCCTCCTGCAGCCAGCTGGCATTCCGAATGGTGTGAGAATGTTAATGGGAGAAGCGGCCTACCGCCGCACCCTCACTGGCCACTGGACCGTACCACCCCAACTGCTACGAACTGCTCAAAATTCTGTGCATAATTTTTCATAGTGCGCACATTCACACAGACACAGACACAATACACACACACACACACACACACACACACACACACACACACACACACACACACACACACACATATATACATATATATATATATACACACACCCACAACACACACACCATACACACACACACACACACACACACACACACACACACACACACACACACACACACACACACACACACACACACACACACACACACACACACACACACACCAGCATGACTTTCTGGATGGGAGGAAGACCCAAATTAGCTCGTCTACCTGGGCAAGGCCTCCCGTTGGTCTCCTGAAGACCAGACAACCCTTTTTTTTCACCTCGCTGAGAATCTATTCTTTTCAGCCAGTAATCAATAAACCTCAACAGAAATAAATACACTGAAAATAAAGAAGGAAATAGAAATAGCAGATGCACAAAAGACAAGTAGGATAGAAAAAAAGCTATTTTGAAGTCTTGCTTCTGCCCTTTCAATTACTGTACAATATGATGAACAATATGGAGGGCCTTTTTGCACCCAGTAAGGCGCACAAAAGCATCCCCAGTAAAACACATAAATAACGAGAGGCTTAAGCAGACTGGGGCCTTTCAGCTGAAGCGTGCGCGAGTCCTTCACAGCGATTTAAATGTCACTAGTGAGGGTCCGGGATTTAGCAGAGTGCTAAAAGTGTCCCTCAACATTTCAGCAAGCAAGTGGAGGAAGACAAGGTCCAGATGCATTCCGTTGCCAGAGACACCTTTATCTCCTTGAGCTGCCCATTTGGATTGACTTAAGCACAGTGACCTTGCCCCCCTTCCTGCCATCACTGACTCCATACACACACACACACACACACACTCGCGCACACATTCACACACACACACACACACACCACCAACTCCACTCACACACACACACACACCACCAACTCCACTCACACACACACACACACACACACACACACACACACACACTCTCTCTCACACCACCCAGAAGTCGATAGGGGGGGAACAAGCAAGGTCTCTGATAAGGCAGCTCCACATCGGGAGCCCTTGATGACGGACAGTTTCCTGTCCTCCTCCTCGATAAGTCTTTGTGCCCCGTGCACTCAATAGGGGAATATGCTACATGGAAGGGTCAATAGTGATAGCGCAGAGCAAACAAAAACATTCTTTGTGTTTCGAATTTAGATGACATTTTTTCTCTCCCCTCACTACGCACACTTATTGAATTTCCCGCACTGCAGAGCCTGGGTGCCTTATCTGGCTCTGTTTATACCTGCAAATCACCTCTGGAGCCTTTGTTTGCAGGTGACCCTGCCTCACGTGACATTTAATTCCCCTGCACAAAAGTGTGGTCATGCCCGATGCCAGACTGAAAGGATTACTCCACCATCGCAGCTCACTAAACCCAAATCTGCCTCTAAAAAAGACATTTAATGACATGCATCCACTCCGCTGCATTAAGTCATTTGTTACCTAATTCTTTTTCATACGTCTTCCCAGCATATTGTCATTTCCACCCAGTGATAAAACAACAACAACTACAACGACAGCAATGATAATAATAACAATCGTCATAATAATGACAGTAATCACAATGATAATAATAATAACCATCACCATCAACATCTATACGCATCTCTTTGAAATGGCAGTGCATTAAAAAACACCACCATGTGCGTGTTATACTCTTGTATCACAGTAATTGTAACAAGATGAAATGTTCCAAGCAGACCCTCAGAGAGTGAGATCCTCTTTTACAAACAATACGTCTTACTAAAGCAAACTCCCCGAGACACATTCATGTTTCGGAATTAATGAAAAAAAAAAAAGAAATAGCTTGTACTGCGCTTGAGACAACATTAGTGTTGGAATGAATTAGAGACAAGTCTGTGCGCATGCTGAATTTGCAGTGCTTAATAAGTGTAAACTAAGAGAAGGATTTTCTGCACTTAATATTGTTCGCTTTCATTTCAGGTTGTCTTTTATTGCATAAATATTGGTTTACAACCGGTGAGATATCCCAACGTGGCAAGCCTTTCCTGACAACTTGATTAAAGTTAAAAGCTTCCTTTAGAGATTAAATGTATTGCTTTGTCATAACAGCTGTCAACCAAGGCGGACCGCAAAATGGAAGACACAGACTGCAGGAGCTTACATTAAGGGAAAGTGTTCATTTATAACCACACTCCCATTCTATACTTCATCCACAGATACAAAGCAGATCTCTCCATTACAAAGAGGGGATGAGGTCCTCCATAAAGCTATGAGGGCCTATAGGGAGGACGTGAATGGTGGAGAGGGGGGAAAAAAAGCCCTCGCTCTGTAATCCTCGTGTCCGTTGCTTACACACAGACGGGGTGAGAATGGATTTGGATTGTGCGCGGCTGACAGCGAGGGCTAGATTTACTGGCGAGCTTAGGTACCGAAATCAAACTGTCAGGCGGCCCCTGCGCCCACCCCATTAGGTGGGCCGTGCGTTCATCACCGGGACATAAAGTCGAGGAGTTTTACAGTCGCATGTAAATACGCAGTAAAGTGCCGGGCGCAGCTCGCAGCTCGCGCGGGGGCCCGGAGCTAAATCCCACAGGGCCCATGGGAACGCTCTTCCCCACTGAGGGGAATTCTGCTCCGGCTGAGGCCGCTCCGTGCTCCGCTCCGCGCCGCTCCGCATCTGGACTGACTCTGCTGGGGGTCACAGGGCCTTTCAAACTCCCTCACAATGAAAAATTGATCTCCGGCTTGCTCCGCTCATCCTCCTTAGGTTTATTTGAAGTTCCGCTCGTCTCGAGCCGGCATATTAATTATCAAGCCGAGTGCGGCTGAAGCCTCCCTCCAAGGAGACAGGGACATGACATGACACTTCCCTAATGTGCGCGGAGGGGAGATGCAAAAAAGAGAATTGCCAATGCTTCCAAGAAATTTCTTGATGAAACACAATGAATACTAGAGTGAGACGACACACACAAGTTAATGTGGCCTCACAAATGCAGACACATACACACATACGCATACCCACACAATAAATCATGGATGCAAATATTCTGTGAGGCAAATATTCATTGGGTTAATTCCAGCTGAATGCAAAACCCAGCTGGCGTAAATGATGCTAAATTCATCGCTGTCACCTAATTGTGAAGCATCTAGAAAAACTAAATGCTAAATTCAAAAAGTGATAAGCAGTCTACATACCCTATTCCCTCTTTCTATGCGTACATCCTTTCATAGTTATATAACTCACAGTTAGAAGTAGTGCACAAAAAGCCAGCAGTTCATTCACATGCCCCTGAGCTGGCAAACATTCATGCCACTGCCAGGTGGGATTCTGAATGTAAGAAAAACCTACCAGGAATCAGAATGTTCAGTAGTCACCCGCTAATTTTAGGCTCATTATTAAAATAACCAAAAATACCAAATGAAGGTGTAAAGTAACAGCATCTTGTGTTAAATGTCCAGCTAACTGGACTCACGCGTGTCACTGAAACCAACTCAAATGTATCAGATTGCCGTGACTGCAATAGCATCAGTGTCATTTTCTGTATTTTTCAGGGGGGGGGGGTGGATATCCTTGTCTGACTCAATCACTTCCATTCTTTTTTCCGTCTAAGCGCCTGAACAGACATACAGCATCCTTTAACACAGTTTAATCTACATACAAGTCCAAAAAAAATCCTGCCGGGCCTGGTGGGAGTCGCTTTCTCGTACGAGCACATTCCTTCCAACACGTCCGTCATGGCCAGATTACTGAACAAGAGATAAGGTCGTTCTTGTTTCATGGATGATTTCCGTTTGGGCAGAATAGCACAAGAGAGGGATAAATCATATCTCTGCGTGCTTGTTTTGGGTGCCGCGTTTCATCAGTCATGTGAATCTCCCATGGCAGCGCAGTGATAATTCACGATAGCCCTGTCATGGACCCCTATGATTCAGACATGCACAATGCAAAAAAAAGAAAAGAAAACAAAAACAAACTGAGCGTAAACGCGGGTGACAGAATGGACATTTATGACTGAGGACAAATGTAGAGCTCATGCAGAATGCCAATCCAATGTTTCTCTTTCTCGCTCTCTTCTTCTCTCTTTTCTCTCCCGAAAACAGGGGGAAAGAGAAGCACAGTACAGTGCGGACCTTCAGGGGGGACTTTCCATCTGTGAGGAAAACACAGTCAGACTTCTCTTGGAATGGTGCTGACTCTTACAACCTTTGTCTAAATAGATCTGGTCAGTTGTGTGTGTGAGAGAGACTGGCTATTTGTCAACTCAACTCAGGAACAGGTCGGGCCGGTCTTGCCCACTGGCATCTGTTCCTGTGCTGGATGAAGGGGTTAGGTATTGCTGACCACAATCCCTGTGGTTTCTGCCTCTGAGACACGGCTCCTTAAGATTAAATAGCACTGTTTGATGAGATTTTCAGTGTCTGAGAAGTGCTGATTAAAAAATACTTTACCATCAAAAACACATGGTGGGAGAAAAAAAAATGCCTGTTTCTCGCAAGGGGCAGATCTGTTCTACACAACCACGTTGGAGATTTAATCTGGAGGGCCTTTCATTTCCACAGAACATTTACACCTCCCCCCCTCAACGGGAGCTCAAATGCACTTGGCAAACAAACTGAACTCATGCAGAAACCACTGCTTTTAGTTTTCTGTCAACACGCCAAGGAGCTCCACAGCCCAAAACACACAGAGTTGTACGATGTTAAAATGATCCCTTGTCTACACTGGGGTGTCACAGACAATTAAGTACATGTCCCATTGTTGTGTGTTGCCATGTCGGAACCCTTTGGATGAAGTAGCTGTCTCATAGCTGGCGTTTATTCACAATAGATATCCAAATGTCTACACAAATAGACCACAGGCTCTAGTACACACCTTCTTGCCTTTGAAGATAATGACACCTATTACCACGGCTTGGCAGGTGGAGACTTGCATATGAATCACACCTTTTTTTGTGATTGCATGTCCTAAAACCTCGTCGTAACTTAACTCTTTCTGTCTGTTGGTACAGAGGTGGCCCACCCACCTCCAACCATACTTCACCATTCCCCCACCATCCCCCCAACGCCTCGCCTGTGTGTCCTCCAAGTTTACATTCCCACAGCTTTCATGCCATACATAACGGAATTAAGTCAAGGGAGTGCAAACAGGTTACGTAAATCGCAGTCTTTAAATCTCTGTTTGAGACGACAAGCGTATGGCAAGAGCAACAGCAGCCACGTAATCATCAAGTAACCTTGTAAGACTAGTTGCACTCACTGGAAACCCCTCATCGTATTATGCACTGGTGTAGTGTTAAATGATGTACTGAAAATATTAAACATATTTTAGCCTTGGGGATTATTTAGCTGCTGTGCATTCTTCGCAGATCTCTCAGCAGATTCGTATAGAGGATATAGCCTTCTGGGGGGACATGTTTACATACTTCCTGGTTCCCTAAATTGTCACCGAAATGCAATGATTGCTCTGAATCCAGGGCAAAACAAAAATCTCTCCCACAGGAATTTCATTAAATGTTTCAACGCGTGTACAAAGTGTTTCAGTGTAACTGATCACAAAGCCATATCATCTACCACAGAATAAGAAGCAATTATCGAGGGCATTTTGCGAAGCACCAGTGGAAATGTGGTTCGTACTTGAAAAATTCAAGTCCTCAGGGGGGGCTTGGGTGGAAGGTAAATGACTTGTGGATGGATAAGACATTGTTTTCAGAGAAACCCACACACATTCCAACCATTGATGGATGGGCAAAATGTTCATTCATTGAGTTGAGTGTGTTCACGTCAAATGAAACCAAAAACCTTGACTCTCTGCATGCCAAAGGAACTACTTTAAAAAAAACATTCTCAGGCCAGACTCAGTCAAAGCCCAGAGCTGTGGCCCCTTTCCAGGAGATTTTTTTCAGCTCTTGGGTGTTCTTGAGTCCACCCAAAATTACAATTCTGCAGGCAGAGCGGATATCAGCTTGAAAATCTGCCAACTGCCACGAACCAATCAATTCTTAACAAAAACATTTCCATCATGTTAAAATCAACTCCAAAACAGAGAATTCCACAACACTGCAAAACACCAGCAACAGAAAATGACACATAATAAAGACGAAAGATTTATTCAACTATGATCTGCAGTTTAGCTGTAATCAATGTTTGGCACACAAGTGTGTGATTAAATCTACTTTGTAGACAACAGAAACGAGAAGAGAGCCGAAGTAGTAATGATTGTCATTATGCACACAAAACCAGATCAGTGGTTTAGATGGGGGAGCATAGAGACGATTTTGTAACTATACTGGTAATTGCAACCACATATGCTAATCAAAAGAAAAGAGTCAAATTTAAAGGGACAAAAACAGCTACAATAATGGCAACCACATCACGTCACACACACACGCGTGCGCACACACACACACACACACACATAAATTATAGCTTTGATTTTCCTTAAGGAATGCTATAAAAGCTGAGAAATGCTTGTCAACACATAAAACATTTTGGCAAGAGGCCAATTTAGGAATTTGAAGGATACAGGTGCGAGACAATTGAGCAATCTGCATTTCAAAAGCATACTTTCTGCCACCATCAGCATTTGTCAGATGAATGATTTTAGAATATTTAATCAGAACAACCCCCCCCCCCCCCCCCCCCCCCTTACGTGTACTGTAGACATGCATTTACAATGACAAAACATCCCTCCATGAGCTTTCACTGAGGCAACTTTTATCATCACTTTGGCCACACATACTTTGCCTTTGCTAATTCAATGCCAACGTACCTTGTGAAATTTGAATAAGGGCCAGAGCTATGAGCAGCCAGTGAACAAGTGGACACCTCAGCGGAGCTAAGGCCATTTTGTTCCGTCGGTGGGGACACTCTCCAGATGCTAATTGATGACCACCAGTCAGCGATACTCAAATGAAAAAGCTCCGGGCCAAAAGAACGTCAACGATCTGTGGTTCTTAGAGATTCTTCACCAATCATCTTCTCATCTGGAATAGAAAGGTGATAGAGAGAGAGAGAGAGAGAGAAAAGGGGCATCAGTTGGTGCTTTCAGATACTTTACGGCAACGGCGTCAGCATTTCATTCTTGTTCTGTAATGAAAAGTTTTTTTCTTTGTAATGAAGAGTAAATAATGTGCACATGGTCAGAGCGCTCACATGCTCCGCTGCTCACAGCAGAGAGTGCTGATAATGAGCGGAAAAGCATATCAACTGGATCAGAGAATGAGACATGTTTTGTCTATGAAACATAAAAGCAAACAAGTCCGTGATTGTTTTGGCCAATGTGGTGAATTGCAATCTCTCTCTCGCAGGACAAAAGGAGAAAAGCTCAAACAAAAATAATCTCATGGGCTCTCTATATTTTTCTTTGCCTTGACTGCAGGATGTTACATGCAGCTACAAAGGGGATATTGTAAATAAGTAATCATCTGTACCTAGGACTGCATAGTTAATGCATATTACTTCCTTATTTAAACATTTGCATTGAGGGATTTACAGATCCTAACCACCTTCTACAGCAGAATTCTTAGTCTCTTAGGCAACAACTTCTCACTACACAACATTAACTCCACATTTTCTCTCTCTTTGTGTGTGTGGGTGGGTGTGGGGGTGTGTATGTGTGTGTTTGCACGTGCTCATGTGTGAGTGCCTTTTGTCTGGTTTCCTTATCTCAGGGGGGACCACAAACAACCCAGACTGCTTTGTCTGCATTTGTCTGCAAAGGTTACCATTTGGGATTGAGGAGAAGACAGGGCTCGTTATAACACAATTCCTAAAAAAAGACTCAAATACTGAGAGATGGATGGCATGTCACATTCACTCTCCCACTCACAGGTATATGAACGCCAAGCGGCATAGATCAACGCACAGACACAAGCTCACCTTCATATAAGAGATGAGACTGAGAAATTGCCTAGACTTGGGCCTGGACACACACACACACACACACACACACAGAGAAGAGAGAGAGAGGGAGCGAGAGAATGAGGGAATCAAATAATTTTTTTCTCCGATCCAAAAAGCCGCCCTCCCTTTACTCCATCCTTGCCACCACTCTCCTCTCTGACTCTTCTGCATAATGTGCAAATCATAGGTAGGCTATGGACTTGGAATCATCTGAATTGCCCAGTGAATTTCACACTTTGAAGTGTAACACACAAAAGCCTCCCCTGCTCCTCCTCTGAAGAGCCCCTCGTCAACTATCCTGATTATTTTATAATGAACCTAAATATGAGCGCCGCCGCTCTCTCTCTCTCTCTCTTGCTCTCTCACTCTTCAGATCGGCCTCAAAGCTCCAGTAATGTAAAAAAAAAAAAAAAGATATTTTGGTGAATCAAAAGGGGAGAAAAAAAAGTCTTAGAACAAAAACATTGAGAGCCTTCACATTAGCATACAGAGGTGTAATTTGCTACCTATTATGTATTCAGTCCTTAAGTGGTGGGAAGCAGAAGACCCTTTTCTTTTCCTGAGGTGTTTAAAAGAGGCTCGCAGGTCACCGCTGAAGAGCAAAGGCACGGGCCTCAGCCGCACGTACAGTAATGCCTGAGATGCGGTCTGAGGTTCTACCCTGGAACCACTCTTGCTGTTGCTGGAGAGCGGATCACGGATCACGAGCAGCCGCGAATTGGCCTTTGAAAACGCGGCTAGGCGCACCCAATCAGATCACCGCGACTGTGGCCATAATTAAATCATGTCCACTTCACACAGGCCAGCCAGCGAGGCAAGCTAACTATCAAAGGCAGGGTTGGAGGTTCACCATCTCCAAGAGGTGCGCGCGGAAACTCCTTCTCGTGGAGCGCTGCAGCATGCAGAGCAGCCGCGAGCGAGGAGCCACTCCACCGTCACCGCCACCGCCGTCGCCGTCGCCGTCGTCGTCCTCAGACCGAGCTTCCCAGCGCTCCAGTAATCGCTGGTGACGGACGGGAACTAGAGGGGGGGGGAATCCCATGGCTTGCTGCGAGGGCTGAGACGCTGATCCTGGCAGACACTCATACTCACGGGGTGAGTGAGTGGGTGGGTGAGGGCTTCAGTAGTGCGGGATACAAGTTGGGGGTTGGGGCAGGCGGGGTGGTGGTGGTGGTGGTGGTGGTGGGGGGTTGGTCTCGAGGCCCGGACAGGCCAACCAGCTCGCTGCCTTTCCCCTCATTAGAGCGCTCAAACCGTCTCCCCGCTGAGGGGACACACTCTCTTTATGCCTTTAAGCTTAAGCGCAGGAGCCAACTATTATCATCCCCCTAAACACCGTTTTGTATGGCAGATTTTAGACTGGATTTGGTCCGACTTGAAATAAAAGGATTAGCCGATTAGCATTAAGAAGCTTTCCCTCCATTCCTGATGGACGCATCATAATTTTTTGCGTCTGGACTGTGGTTGGTAGCTACAGGGGAGGAGGGGGGGTTGCACTTTCTCAAGCATGAAATGGTTTGCAAGAGTAAGTTGTTCAACAAGAAATGCATAATACCATGCCTCAAAACAGGAGAATGTTCTAACTTTTAGTTTTTTAGTTTTAAAAGATTTAAATGAGATTGTTGCACCACAAGAACAAAATCCTAACTGGAAGTTTCACTTCCGAGAAGAAAAAAACTCTTTTGATGAATTGAAACGCTCACCAGTTGGTCTTTTGCGAAACTAGAAACACCTCCCACTCAAAAAAAAAAAGAATAATGAAGAAAATTGTGGGCAGGAGAAACTAATTGCAACTTCATTTCAGAAAGCACATTATTTCAGGTCTGGGTCTGATCTTTCACTTGTGTGCTGGATTGCCTTTGTACTTCACCTTTCATACGCACAGCATTCAGCTCGGCATGGCACTTTGAGCATTCAAGCAATGTCATCAATCAGTAACAAAACCATGTTCATAATTATACCTTCAGACATCAGGTGCATTGCGGTTGGATGTCAAGCATGACTAAAAGTCACATTCACTGAATGCTCTTTATAATTACAGCCATGCATGAGAATCTGTTTTTTTTTTTTTCTTCTTCTTACGTCTGTTTGCACTTTCTTGTCACCCCCGATTGGGGCGTTTGTCAGAAAGGAGGGAATAATGACCTACATACACACTCTACATCTGTTTTTCTTCTGCTCCCACAGACAACGACAGCCCAGGAAGACAGAGTTGTCATCAGTGCAGGGGATGGAAAAAATTACAGCAGCCGGGCTAATTTTTCATGTTATCTAAAAGGATGATAGAAAGAAAAAAAAAATAGCCCAGCTTGTAAATGGAAAGGATGCAATTAAAATATAATTAAAATAAATGGCTGGAAAAAGATAGCCGGCATGCCTCAGCATGAAATATGTGGCTGTTTGTGACGGCGGAGGCTGAATGAATGTGAGCCTCTCTCTCAAAAGCCTGTGGCTGTACCTCTCAAGCTGGGGAGGCGACCCGGCGAAAGAATGGCAGAGAAAGAAGAAGGAGTCCAACTTTCTAAGACGAGAGGAACTGAATTAATGGCAGAGAAGAGAAGGGAGAGAAGAATGGGACCGAGGAGAAAGAAAGGGGCGGGAGGGTCACTATGGGAGATTGACAGCTTGTGAGTGTCGCTTGACCTCTCGGGGGTTCGGCCCCAAGTATTCTCAACGGGCTTAGAGAAGGACAAAATAAAGAGCAAGAATGTTAATTTATTTTCAATTGTCAGCTCGTAGAAGGGGGTTCGGGGGGAGGGGGGTAACGAATGCATACATACATGCATATCAAATGAGTGGGGAACAAAACTAGATGTAAAGCAGTGTCCGAGCGGAGCCGACACACACACTCTCACACACCACTGAGATGAAGACGTGGGCTTGCATTTTTTTTTTCTGAGAGTGTGCCGCCGTTCAGACCACCAATTCCGCCTGACTCAAACTTCAACATCTGTGAAACTACACCGGTCCCCCCCCCCCCCCCACCCTGCTAAACCTGCCCCCAACCCCCTCAGACACCCAACACAGACTTATTTTACATTGAAGTAAGACAAGTAACACAGAGAGCTCCCTTGCATCTGGAAGGGCTGTGGTATTAGGCATTAGCATTTTAAAAAGGAGGAGGATGTTGTATGGACAGACTGTAAAAAAGAGGGGCTGATTAGCTGCTAGACAAAAGGCTGAGGGGTAGGGGGGCGGGGGGGGCGGGTTGGGGCGAGCCATAGAGAAGATCTCCTTGGATACACCCCACATTCTCATTCGATGGCTCCCGGAGCCATTGTGCCTCTGTCGTGACAATCCCTGACAAGGCCACTGCAGGCTCTCTGCTGTCCTCTCAAGGATCTTATGTCATTTTCTTGGCTTTGGCGATGTTGCAGAAAACTTGTCAAAAGCCACGGTGAGTAGAGCGAGTAGAGACGCCACAATCAGGTGGAGGTTTGTTGTTTGTGTTAGCACTTTTGCGAAGAGAACTTGTCTTGACATTGCAAGGGTGAGGTTTAGGGAGGGCAGGAGAAGGTAATGGGAGGCAGCCAGGCTTCTCCGCAGTGCTGCTAGGTTTCAACGCCCTCCACAAACAGGAAACTATTAGGGCGAGCTAATGACCCAGTCTCAAATGTCATGCGGGGCCGGGGAAACAACTCAGACGACTATGTTTTAATTTGCATTATTGCTCAGTGGAAAGGCCTATCGCTGCATAACAGATTCTACTGACAACTGACACAGCTCCCATCTGAACTAATAGGGCCTTAGCGTCCCCATCACTGCAATCACCACTGCCTGTGCCTCATTACCTGGAGAGGTAGCTCCGCTGACTGTCTGCTCTAATGACAATGGATGGAGTGAGGTGCAAATAAAAAAAAAAATCCCAAGAAAACACCCTAACACACACACACACCCACACCCACGCACACACACACACACTCTCACACACACACACACACACACTACCTCTCTGAACACGGCGAACAGCGCTGATTTGTAAAGGTTACGCGACCCTAATGAGAACTTAATATATTCTACAGAATTACCCTCGTGCCTTGCTGGGATATGGCCGAAATGGAAATTACTTAAATGTCACGTTCATTTATCGACAAAAGATACTCCTCCTAGGTGCGATAAGGGGTCCCATCTCTCTCAGGCAGGGGTAGTCTAATTTGCAATCGGAGCTTTTCAGAGGTTCCATTTGTATTCTCCCGCAAACTGCCAGGCTCCTCCTGCGCCCTCTCCACTTCCCCTCGGCTCATTCACTCACGCCACCCCGTCTTCCGCGGCTTACACTTGCTCGCACTCAATCACAATTTACAAGAGAAACTGTGGTTGGCTTGACAACCTCACTTATATTTACCACAGACAGGATAAGCAGTAATGCTCGTGATCATTCACTCAGCGAGGGAGGGGGGGGCGGGGGTGTGGGGGGGGGGGGTGTCCTCTGAGGACACACTAAGAGCATGGATCAACTGTTCAAACTCTCCACTGGCCAGCGTTTATTTGCACACCAACACCGCTATGTTCTTTATGACACCTGCGCACCTCGCTCGGGTAACATCGCTGCGGCACACATTTCCAGTTCTGTGGCTCTATTCCTTTTCAAGTGCTAATTCAAATGTTGATGTGCGTTGCTGTTTTTCTGCGGAGGGGAGAAATACACCTCGGTGAAAAGGGATTTAAATTATAGTCAGCCATTCATATACCGCACTGGGAAATAGTAACAGAGTGAGAGAGAGGGAGAGAGAACGCACACACACACACACACACACACACACACACACACACACACACACACACACACAGAGGCAGTAGACCCACATTTGCCTCAGTAACAAAGTGGAGTAAGGCACTGAAAACAATCTAGTCTAGGGCTGATGAGTAGGAGAACCACACTGCTGCTCCAAATGAATAGCTACAGGTTTGCATCTGCTTTCAGTCGTGGCGCAATCGTCTCAGAATAACGACTCTTGGAGGATCAGCGAGGCAGTCGAACCAGTTTCCCACGTTGCCCCAGTATTTATAACTCTGTGGTTTTCATTGAGCAAAAGGGCCCTTTTCAACTTGACGAAAGTGGGGGAATCGCCCATGCACATTTTCAACTGGGAGCCCTGTGAGAGGTATGCAAGTGTACCTCCTGCACGAGAGGCTGCGAATAATGTTCCCTTTAAATCCAGGGTACACAAGTAAGGCCTGGGGATAGCTTCAGTCTTGACACAACAAATATGGAGAAAAAAGGGGTAGGGAAACAGCGGCGGCGGCGGCGGCGGCTGCGGCACCACACCGCCAGCACAGTGCCTCTCATGGCTTCAAATAAAGCGCTTCCAAGAAAGAATGTTGGACCATTTTCACAGCTTTTCTCTGCGACCAGGCCTTGCTTAATCTCTGGCTAGCCTGCCAGTGGCTGAGACACTGACTTCCTTATTTTATTTTCAGCCCCCCCCCCCCAATCCCCAATCCTTTGCTCCAGTTTTTTTTCTATCCTCTAGTACATCATTCCTGCGGGTGTTTGTGTAGTGTCCCTTAGTTACTGGGAAAGAGGCACAGCAGCAGAGAGAGTTAAAAGCTTGCCCTGTCCCACTCATAAGAACAAGGCCATCAATAATTCACTGTCATCGGGAAGCATTATCTAACAGCCCGATTAAATTTTTAGCATGGTGAGTGACTGACACACACACACACACACACACATGAAAAAATGCACTGTAAGAGGACACTCTGGGTGGCAACAGAGCCTGTGACAGATGTGACCATGCCGAAGTGAGGAAATCTTCCCCGTCAACAATTTCTGACAAGTCAATCCTTCAGATGTCTACTGAAGGAGATCGTACAAAAATAAATGCCTATACAAAGTATAAATATATAATTAATTATAGCCTACATGATACTCAAATGGCACACAATTAGTAAAACTGACTGCCACGTATCTACAGTGTATTTTTCTGATGTATTGCATAACGAACATTTCCTCATTTCTATCATAATATTTTGAATGTGGCCAGCAAATGCCTCAAATATTTTCATGTCCCTGAAATGTCAGTGAGGCTTAAGAAGTTGGGAGCTAAAAGCACCCAACGCTTCTTCATAGGGAAGAGAGCCATTTTGCACCGAGTCTGGCCAAGGAGCGAGAGAAGTCCATCTAAGCCAAGATCAATTAGATCCAATTCCAGTGTAATTAAAACGTCCTAGCAGAGGTCTTTGAACTCAACTGCACAGAACGGCTAAGAGAAATTAAAGCCAGCTACCTCCGTAAGACCAACAGAAAGCTGTTGACCACCGCTTCAGAACTCAGCTGACCCCACATGTGGAAAAAGCATTTCTGTCTATCTTAGTGGCATTTGGCAAACTGAATTCTGACCTCAACTTCACTTTATCTTTCACTTGACTAAATCACCTGAGGACATTTACACGGCTACATTTCTATACAGGTACATCATATTTTTTTCTTGCCAAGTCCTGAGTGACTGTGCTCTAAACTGAGCTATATGGCACTGGAGCACTTCTACATTCACAGTCTAACAGCAGAATGACACAATCTGATATTTCTTTGAGCAATGAATTAATGGTATCTGTCACAAGAGTTATTTTCATCATGTGTCTTATAATGATCAATGCTGACAAATGGATTTCACATGATTGCCCCAAGCTGAAGTACCATCACTGTTTACTACCCACACGAGAGGATAGAGCATGTTTATAATTGGAGTTTCTCTCAGATAAAACAACAACTTCTCATCCTGGTTTTTATTACCTTAACTATTAGCAAAATAATGACTCAGTCCCACGAGTGTGTTTGATACTTAACCATGCTCATCAGAAGAGAAGCGGCTTATGACTTTCCTAATTAAAACACGCCGCAATCAGCAATCACAATCCCTCTTCCAAAACAGTATTCAAGATATAATTTGCCTGGGTGATCAACAGCGGGCTCTCCCTTAACATGTTTAAACAGTGACGGCGACAGTCTCTGCTTCTTCAGGAGGCCTTTTGAAATGGAACAAATCAGCGCCAATCAAGGGCGAGTGGCTGATTTAGAGGGTCTTGTTTTAGCTCTCGCGTTGCGTTTTCAGTGCTACTTTCAGTCTGCCGACATTTTCCATCGGAATCTTTTATTGGACACCCAGATTATAAATAGGCTCTCATCACTAGCACACCTGCACTTAGCGCGTGTAGGAGAGACGTCTGGCAGCTCCAACCATGCTGAGACAATGAGTTGGTCGTGCTGGCTCAAAACCGTATCTAACAAATACAGTAAGCCTGAAATGAAAGACCACTAATCAAGATCATTTCAAAGCCCAGATGAATAGAAACTGTGCTTAATGAGACTGTATAGATTCATTAAAACGGAGAGTGCTATATTAAAACATCATAAAAATTGGACTTAAAAGTGCACTAATACTTTGAAATAGTCTGTCAAAGATAATTACTGGCATACAAATCCAACTATGAAGTTCTCAGTGACGATTCTTTGACACTTATCTCCAAGGGGATTTTTGTCATTGCATGATAAACACATCATCATTTGCCTTAACGTTCAGACCCAAGTCTTCACAGCCTACACATTATCAACAAAAATAGTATAACAGTCATAATGACTGTGAAAACACCACGGTAAATCAAAAGCAGACTGAAACTCCCAGATTCTGCCCGAAAGTCAGGCTCCATACAATGATGAAGTGCTACAGCTGCATGGTACGTTGGCACACCTACAATCACCACACAGGCAACGTTGCTGTGCATTCCTTGTGTCTTCTTCACAAAACGTTACATCCTTCATGTGTTTGTGCTGAAATAAGTCTGACTAGAACAGTCTTCTAGGCGCATCTTGTCTTTTCTGATCGTTTTTTTTTTTGTGGGCAAACAAAAGTATTTCTACGACTCGGTTCTCGTGTGAAAGTGGGTCTTAAAGAGAGGCCTTTCATCCACGTCAGTTCGGCTCGCCGAATTCGGCACTGCCGTGTAACAACACAGACATTACATGAAGGGCTGCCAATCGAGGGGCCAAGGACCATTCAAGGACCCTCTGACAATATCACATCACACGGAGCGTATAAAAAAGGCATACATCACACGGGAGAGAGCTGTACTGACGATCAATGGTCCTGAGGGAGTCTGACTGTGTCTTTAAACTACCTGATATCTATCACAGCCCCATCCACTCCTGACACTTTATACACTGGGCAGGGACAGTGATTGCACTATAGTGGTCCTCCTGCAGAAACGGCCACCGGTTATCTCAGGTGCCTTTTTTTCCCCCTTTTTTTTATCCTTAAGGATAAACCGGTCAAAGCTAATGGCCGACATAGCGGGAGACCTGGCATTTTCTGAGATACCTAAGAGGAAGTTGTCATAACACGCTTCAGTTCACTTGTGCTTTTTTTCCATCCAATGAAATCTTCCCATTATACGTAGGCCTACATAGAAATAAGCTATCAATTCTTTGAAAATTACAGTCTACATCCTCAGCTAACCAATGATTTTGTGTCTTCAGTGCTGTGGCAAGAGGGTAATAGCCATAGTTAACCATTCAATATGCTGGAGTCAATATCATTGCGCCATTTCTGAAGTGCTGTCCAGAAAGCTTATAGCACAGAGAACCAAAATCTCATACGATAAAGATTGCAACAGCAGTACAAACCCCATTGAGTTACATTATTTTGCTTTCGAGTCCTATAGGCGTCTATCACCTTAAAACATAACGCTATCTTACAAGTGCTTTCCATCAGGATTCCACATCAAATCACCAATAGAGAAAAGCATGACTGCACCATCCAACATTATTCTTAGCCACTGGGTGGCTGCGGTGTTGATTTCTCGGATTTCAAAGCGACGCGTCGGCAACACTAACATGTGTGCTGTGCGCGACCCAACCCCTTCACCCCTTGCTCTTGTGTGCGCGTGAAAAACCGCCAAGGCTAAGGTGTATTATCACTCTACCCTCCGAAGACCTCGCCAATGTCCTCTCCCGCTAATGGCGGCCATTTGTTGCAGGGGAGAAGCCCAGAGGGCAGTCAAGACATCTCACAGGTCAATGCTAATCCCCTGATATATGGAGCCGAAGGACCCCGGCCCATTCATCACAGCCCTGGTTTGGCGGCTCATACAGTGAGCTTTGCAGGAGCCGAGAGGGTTAAACGTAAACCTGAAAGACCTCCCAACTATCCATCACCCAAAATCAGCATCTGCACCAGCAGGGGTATTTAAAAGACACAGACTGGGGCTGTTTTCTAAAAAAGTAGCGTGGACAAGGACAAACCTGGCCCTCGGGACAGACCCATGACCCACTTCACCAGTCGTCAGATCATTCCATGGTATATGCCATAATGTGGCGTGATGGTGTTGTTCTACTGTAAATAACAGTAAAGGAATACGCTAAGTCTAACTCTAACTAATGGTCCGTGCAAGGCTGGACTGCAAACTCTGTCTGTTCACACACAGTCAATGAGAAGAAGTAATGGGGGCTTTAATATGTCTGTCAGGAAAACAAAATATAAATTCACTGAGTTAGTGTGCCAGATCTAAACAGGCTGGCAGGGATCATTTGATGAGTATACTTACTAGCGCAGCATGATCGCATGGTGCAGACACAAATAAGTAGATAAACAATATAAACGAACACAAATATACAGACAACACAAAAACACCAAGGCACGGGCACGCACATACACACATACATACACACTGACAGACACAAACGCACACACACAGACAAACAAACACACACACACACACACACACACACACACTTGGTTTGTTTAAAACGGTCCGTGCTTCCTACCAGACAAATACAGCCCACAACACTCAATCTTCTCAACCGACGCTTTCAACTAGCCAGCAGACAGGCCTATTTGTTTCAGCGTTGACTCTTCCCCGCAGCGTTATTCAACAGTGGTGGATAACTGCTGCCATGATTATCACTGCTTACACTTATCACCCCATCCAGGCTTGTTCCTCACACTGCAGTCTCATTCGCTCTGCCCCTCTCATCCTCACTTTCCTGCAGTTTCTCTCCCACTTTTGACATGGAGCGTGTCAGGCAAACACAGAGAGACAGCTGTCAAACCAACCTGCTGTGATTGAGCCTAGCAGGTGACATTTTCTCTCGTTCTCACTCCCTATGTTTGTGTGTGTGTGTGTGTGTGTGTGTGTGTCGGTGCATGCATGTGTGTGTGTGTGTGTGTGCAACAGACATCCTCACAATTCCTTCATAATTGTCTGGCCCGTTAAAAAAAAATCCAACTTCATTACGTTCTCTCCTCTTACCATCCATAGAACAGCAATCTCATTTGGAATGGCGGAAATTAGAAATTCTCAAAAGTATTGACTGGGATTTTAAATAACACAATTAAGACTATTTATCATTGCAGTTTGTTATTGCTTCTGTTTACTTCTGAGTGTGTTTGGGTGTGTGAGTGTAAGAGTGCACCCATGCTTGGCCTTGTAATTCTAAAACATATAAAATACCCTGAACACTGAACGCAAGATATACAAAATATATTTCAGACTGGAGCTTTAAAAATCTATTTATTGTTGTTGGACTCAAAATGTAAATTCAAAATATCAATCAAAACACTGCCTTCCTTGCCCTCGAAAATATATGTTAATTGACACAATGTGCCAAAACTTCTATTTATTATTGCAGTACTAGGCTACTTTTTACGTGATCTAAAAAAAAAAGTAAAACCCTTAAAATATTACTTGACCCACGTAGGACCTTGGGCCTCGTCTTTCTCTACTTGAAGCAAGCCCACGCACAAGTGTAGACACAATGCGCCACCCAATCATTCTAGGTGGTAATGAGCAATACGATTTCGAGGGGGAAACTAGACGCACAGGGCAATTGTAAAAGTGTCTAGAGTTATCGATTGAATGAATAGAATTGGGCACTGGTGGGCCTACTGTAGACTACTACAGAGTAGGCTAGGCTACCCACCGGGCCGCAGTCCTTTACTCGTTTTCTCTACCTCGCCCACCGTGGCGAAACTGGGGGATGGTAACTCAAGTTCTGTATTGAGATAGGGACACTTTGATATGTAAATTAGCGCTTGGAAAAAAGGCGAAAAATCACACTCGCATAAATTCAAACCATTTGCAGGGAGTTGATGTGAGATGAGATGGCACTTCCTCTAAAGACGGCCAGAACAAATGGACCAAATCACAGCGCGCCTGGGGAACGGGGGAGGGGGAGAAGGCAAGCCTAACAACGGAACATTTGTTCTGGAGAATTCCTTGCCTGACAGTTGCAACATTTGAATGAATGAATGAATGAATGAATGCGTCAATGACTGAAGAGAGACTATACCTACAAGTCCGCGCTAATTAGCTCTACTGTAAGTGGCGCAAGGATAGTCAGTTAATTTTCAAGCGGGTGCATAAATCAATGTGAAACCTAAGTAGGCCTGCTACCATGAATCGAAAACTGCCTATGGCCCAATTCCCATGCACATGAGCAGGCTATGTTCTGCTGTGGCTTAAATTAAGTTATAAGGACTAACAATGTGTAGACTAGTTAAATAATAAGAAATGGCGAGGGAAGACTGACTATGGTTAAGACAAAGCGTTGTATAGCCTGTGTGTGTGTGAATATATATTTTTTAGCAAACTAAATCTCTACTCTTAATCTCTACTGGCATAGCCTAGGCCTATGCTACTTGCAGGCAACTTCGAGGCTGCATCTGTTTGGAAACTGATACACTCTTGAAATGACGAGTAGACCAAATCAATAAAAACAAACAAATGAAGATGTCCTTTGAATCGACCTTAGGCATTTTCACATAGCATGGTCATTTATTATTTCCTGTCCGATTATCTGCTCATGTTTACAGACTTCGCTGAACTACATTGTGGTTGTAGGGCGACAATAGCCTAGGCTGCTCATAATGATCGGAAAATAAATCACTGTACAGGTCCAGACTTTCTAGTAGGCTAGGCCTCCCCCCCCACACACACACACACACCACCTCTCTCTCTCTCCCTCGCTTGCTGTGAGTGTGTGTGTGTGTGTGTGTGTGTGTGGGGGGGGGGGGGTCAGGTCAAAATGTGCGTGTGTGTGTGTGTGTGTGTGTGTGTGTGTGTGTGTGTGTGTGTGTGTGCGTACGTACGTACGTGCGACTACGGCGCACAGTTGACATAGGAAGCGTAATTATAGGTGAATTATACATGTGCAGTCTAATGATCTCATTTTACCAGCTCAAACTGGGTCTCGTTTGAATATTAACATTTACAGAATCTGTTAACTCGTGTCTCGTTTAGTCTCCTGTTTCTTTGGTTTTCCAACATTCTATTAAAATAGGATAAAAACATGGTAAAATTAAACGTGTCACAAATAGTCCTAAAGAACTTATTTATTAGCCTAAACAACAGGAAGTTAATTCAACGCGTAAAGGCGAACATGTAAGCCTATCCTTCATACCTGTTCGGTAAAAACATATTCAATGAAATAATTACACCACCACAATCCAGCTAAGATTAGAGAGACGGCAGCAGCAAAAATCCACATCTGGAGTTTTCGTGTTTAAGAAACGGCTTTTTTTAGGAGGACCCCTGGTAGGCCTCTCAAACGGCTACCTCTATTATACTGGACCGAAACTACTCTACCTGGACAAAACCAAGCGAAATCACTTACGAGGGCTGGCAGACCAGCGAGCGAGTCGATCGTATCCTACAACGACAGTCCATAACTTCTAAAGCCGTAATATATACTTCTTATAGTAACCTGTAAATGGACAAACTCCCGTAGCATACCTGCCTTCAACAAAGTAGCCTACATTTTTAAACAGAGAGAAGCTTTCCTGCCATCAGAGAATAGAACGTCTACGGTCCAGTTTGGAGTGACGAAGTGAACACCTATCAGTGGAAGTGAAAACATTTCTTTAAATGTAAGAAAGGAGCAGAGACGGAAAATAACCTACTTACAAAGTATTGTGTTGTTCCAGTGTGGCTTTTTGTTATATCTGACGCAGCCTGAGACGATGTGGGACAGCCAGGCAGAGCTGAGGCGGGCAGCCTTTCAGTGGTGGACCCCTGAAACGCGGCTCAGTAGGCAGCACAAAGACTTGAATGGTTCCGATGCATTCTACACTTCTTCAGGACAAATCGTGCTCTCTCACGTAGCAGGTCTTTCTCCAAGTCCGTGCATTGCCGCAAATCGGCCGAACTCCATCCCAGATGCCTATTAAATCTAAACTATTAGTTCTCCTTGCGTCGCATCCCACTCCCGGCACTTGAAAATACAACGTATTTTAAGAAACTCCGCGCGACCCAGTGTTCGCGAGGTAAGGCGAATGGACAGGAAGAATTAAAGCTCGTGCTATGCAGCCAGATAGGCTACTCAAAATTTAGAAGAGCACATCTCATCTGTCGCCTTTGTCAATCCATAGACTCCACAAATATCGAATGGTCAGACTTGGCAAAAATGCCCGGAGAATCGGATAGTGCCAGGTCTGTAACTTGAAAGGACCCCTGCTCCATCCACTGCGCAGGCAGTGCGACTATTGGAGCAAACAAGGCAAAAAACACGGTGCGCCGGGTGCCTTCTCTGCAGCAGCTGGCTGTGGAGCTAGCCGAAAAAGACGGAAAGGAGGAGCCAGCAGGATCCGGAGTGGCTGCTCTCTCCGACATCATCTCCATAACAAAGCAGTGCTCTACAAAACAAAATTAATCACAGCACTAAGAGACCGAAATCCACAACGCATTTTCCGGCCAATTGCACAATTCAGCAAAAATGCCCTGTAGATAATAATATAAAATTAGATTGTGTTGTAGTCCATCTCACAGTCAATTTTAGTGTCAGTGAAAATGGTTGAAAATGTGGTCACCATTTTTAGTCAATCAGTGTGAAAATATTTTTACACACACACTGGAAGCGAGAGAGAAGGGGGGGGGGGGGGGGGGGGGGCTGAAGTAGACAAGAAGAAAAATCCTGATGTTATTTTCAGAGTTAACATTATAGGCAAGTTCAACACAACAGCGCAAATAAAGATACCTTCTTCACTTTGCCACCAGTAAGAGTTTTTCAGTCATGTCCTCCTATAAACAGTTATCCTCTTATCTGAGGTTATCTGAAGAATGCTCTACACCACACCAATCTGTTGTTGGATGGGAGACTTATACTCTGGCGAGGATACCAAACCATCAGTTGGTTCCATGCCAAGTCTTCAGTAGGCCTACCTGTTCTCTGAGACAGCAGCACTAATATTACCTTTCAGGGTATACCAGAGAATAGAGCCTCGCTGCCTTATGAAACATTCAAGATCTAACGGTATCCAGCATTTGAGCATGACCAGAGGACCTCCTCAAAGAGAAGCCTCTGCTGCAAGCTCACCCTGTAGGAAATGTATATATGCAGTGTGGACATGGAATATTTTCTGCTGCACCTGACCCTTAAAGAAATATAAAAACAGGCACTTTTGAGACAGTTGTGGTCGGAGGGTTAATTTCCACACTTTTTGTTTCTCAGAAGTCTGAGAAGCATACTGCCAGGTCAGTAGGTTCTGTTACACGTGGCTTCAATAATGAAAAAACGAGAGAGAGAAAGAAAGAGAAAGAGAGAGACTCCCAGTTGCACCAGGGAAATGCGAATTTGGGTCAAATCTACCAGGTGGAAAGTGAGAGGATTAGTTTGGAGCTCTCATGTTTTCGGAGGCATAATTTTACATAATAAAGAATAGCGGCGATATAGAAAACAGATGTAACACAGGTAATCCACTGGCACATATTCATATTTGGAGAAACAATGTTTATGTATGAAGCGCCTCTAAGGGGAAGGGTGCTTTATTTGAACTGACCACTGAGTGTATTTGTATGCTTTATTCATCCAAGGGTTTGGGTCTCTCCCTCACCTATATCACTGGAGCTGGGCAAGATCCAAAAAAAGGAAAGCCAGACCTGACTAATTATAGTAATTCTAATAATAATGGTGAATGACATAGAAATACCAGATAAATAGTGCTACTGCCATGGTTGGTGTGATTTAGAGTAATATTACAAAAGATGCAAAATGGTTTCTTGTCATCGCTTGAAGGCACAAACAGAGAGTGGGACGTTCAGCCACCAGATAAAAAAAAAAACAGTCCTGAATGTTGTCAAGTACTCTATGGTTTCAATATTTCATGCAGTTACATCAGCAACATCTTACCCACATTTTGCAATTGTTGGTCTGCTATAATGCTCACCCATGAGGAGATTTAACAAAAGCAAATAAAAAACACAATTGGAACGCAAAGTGTAGCCTCTGTGTAAGTACTGTCCATGGGCTTTTCTTAAAGGGATAGACTTCAGTGAGAGCGATCGATGAGCCATCTGCCATTTGTACACCGATATCAAAAGAAACTATTACACCAGTCAAAAGAAGTGCTCATGCCAGTCGCATGAGTGCAAGTTAGCTACACATCTGAAAAGGCCTCTCTGACAAGCGTAATAGTCGCTCTCACCCCACACAAGCGAGCCGTATGCTGCTAAGACATTCTGTGCCGATAAAAAATAATGAAAAAAAAGTGTCAGATTCTAGAACATGCAGATCAACCCCACAAAAAGCACCCGCAGCCTCGGTTGGCCGTAAAATAGCGATCCTTCTCTTTTTGAACTTTAAAACATGCCATCAAAACAATATGGCGCATTACAGCGACGCTGGCGTCAAATATGGCAGGGCTCTCTGTGCTCTCCCTGTGTCTCTCCCAATCTGCTCTTTATTCTGTCCTCCCATGCATGGGCTCTCGTCACAAATATGTGTTTCTCAGCATGGGGAAAACCTCACAAAGGATTGCGGGCCATTTCAACAAACCTTCACACAGCTAATAAGAGGGCAGTGCAGAGTGTTGTGGTTAAGGATGTCATGAGTCGTTATTCGGCGGTTTTGTTCATTAAGTTCAAAAGTGGTGGGCTCAAAAGTCAGTCCAAAGTGAGAAAACAACGAGACATTTTCTTGTTTTTTTAAAAAAAAAAATTTTTGATGTTGTTGAAAATTAAAAAAAAAAAAAAAAAAGAAAGAAAGAAAGAAAAAGGCCTGGCCAACTCAAAGCCGATGGCCCATATAAAAGCCTGTGATGAGCCACATTTTCATGGGCCTTCTTCTGAGATAAATCACGTAGCCTAATTCTATAGCACCACAATGTGTTTCAATCTTTCATTTGTAATGGTGCTCCGTACGATTTAACTCAGTTTCCTCCCATGCCTGAAATCGCCTTGGTCAGAAGGGGTGTGAGATCCTAAACCTGATGATGGAGAGAAATTAGGTTAGCCGAGCTTGGTAGTCGGTTTATTCAGCTCATTGTGAAATATTACCTAAATGCTAATGTTGCCATATGAAGTGAATAGAAATGAATTTGCACAAATAGGTTTCCGCACCCAAACTGGTTCACCATGCATGACAGAGGGAAGCAGCACTCCTGAATGAGTGTGCGGTGAAAAACTTGGGCCGACATTTTGTATTGTCGCCATTGTGTGTGTGTGTGTGTGTGCGTGTGTGAGTGTGTGTGTGTGTGTGTGTGTGTGTGAGTGTGTAATGTGCTGGTGGAGCAAGAGGGTGGAGGTAGGCTCAGTTGTGAGTGCAGGGATCTTTTCTGGAGTCTTTGTGCAGAGACACTGCCAAATGGAAACAGATGCTCTTCGCTCGCGTCCCAGTGGGGAAAAAAGAAAGAAAGGGAGACAGAGAGAGCGGGAGAAGAAGGGAAAAAAACAGAAGAAGAAAATAGATTTACAGTGTCTGATAATTCGGTTCCACAGTGGCTGACCTCCCAATTTGCTTCACTGTGCTGTGATGTGCATTCACTTCAGCAGGGCTTGTTCAGCAACACAAGGTATAACCATAAAGCTTTGCAGGCAAAGAGAGAGGGAGACAGAGTAGCCACGCAATTCCCCAAAGGATCTAAAAAGGTAAGATAAACATCAGACTATCCTTGTTGTACATTTGCATTTCCAAGCTTGTATCTTCAGTCCCAGTTAAATAGGCGAGAACAAAGGAAGTTAACAGTGGAACTCTTATGGACCGAGGAAATGGCTTGCTCTGTATGCCACCAAAATGAGTCTGTTGCCACTCGAGGCAGAGATATGAAACTGTCTCTAATTTTAGCACCAGGAGTTCAGAGGCATACCGTACAGTTTTGAGAAGGCGCACACTGAAAACAATAAATCAGACACAACACTAAACACCGGGGAGAACAATATGTGTATTAATTTTGAAAATTGACTCATTTCTGGAGAAAGGCAATACATTATTGCTCAAATGTGTTGGTGAAAATGCACACAAGGTTGTTAAAAAGTCTGATTTGAACATCATTTTTGACAAACAGTGCATATCTTTCTTTCTAATTAGAATCAGATGAAATTACACTTTTGATAGAGGCAGGACGGTTTCACTCGGTTAACTCAGATAATGATTATGTGTGAGATATTAAAAAGGGATTTTAGAAGCTGTAAAAAAAAAGTAAAAAAAAGTTTTCAACTTCATAACTTCATTTAGCTTTCACCCTCGGTTCTCTGTAGATCAATAAATTCCATCCTGTTACCATGCCCAAATGACCCCACAATACATACAGTATGTGCACATATAAACACACACACACACACACACACACACACACACACACACACACACACACACACACACACACACACACACACACACACACACACACACACACACACACACATACACACACAACACTGCCCATTAGCCTTCAAGATGATTTTTTTTTTTGCATCAGCCTATCAGAAATAGCCTTGAACCATGCTTGTTATGTCTGCCTGCCTGGGGGCCATCAATCTCTGTATGCAAGGCTTTATGCTCGCCTGTGGAAGCTTGTCCACTGCCTGGCCCCATGCACAGCAGCACAAATAGAACTGTGACATGCAGGTTGTCAAAATATGTGTACAGCAGAACCGGAGACCACCGGATGCCATCTCACAGCACGCCATGAAAGCACATGCATCCTCATTCAGACGGCCTCTGCAGCTGATGACTTTCTTTTTTATTTGTTTTCCGAGAGTAGACTCGTGTTTTATGAGGGCTGACACTGCTTTGACATGACGATGTGCGCACACATTTCAGCTCACTCTTCATACCCGACAAAATCGAGGCTTCCCCTATGTCACAGCGCTGATAATGAATGGATGCAATTAGTGCTGTGATTTGCATGGCTTCCTTGTTTTTGTCGGAGGCACCAATCATTCCTCGTATTTTGCAAAGGTTCAGAGAGTCCTTATTGCCACGGTTTCAGGACGTATTGTGGGAATGCATGTGTTGTGCACCAATTGCCTAATTAAGCCCTACCTAGCTGAGCTCAAAGTAATGTGACAGTTTAATAGCTGCTCATCTCTGTGGAATGATTCTAATAAGATAATAATTCAAACATTTCATATTTCAAAATATATTCTGTTCAATTTATGTTTTTTTTATTATTTTTTTTTAACAAAATTGCAGGTATAACTGTAATACTGTCAGCAATCTGAAACACTCAGTAGAATGTGACTATCTACTATCTAGAGGGTGCTATCAGAAACCATTGCCTTGAGAAATATCTACATTTTGATGAGTTGAGTTGGCAGAGGTGTAGTTGGACTTGTGGTGTGTTTGCATATCTGTGTGATTTATGTACAGCGGGTTCATTATGTAAAGATGAGGCAGTGGTGGCGTAGTGGTTAAGGAGCTGTGCTACTAAGTGATAGCCAGAATGGTTGTGGGTTCAGTTCCAACTGTTGTGCCCTTGAGCAAGGCACTTAACCTCGAGTTGCTCCAAGGACAATGGCCCTTCAAATATAACCACTTTGGATAAAAGTGTCCACTAGATGAGTAGATGTAAATGTGTGTAAAATTGTGTATAAGAAATTCTGTTTAAAGGCACTGGCAGTTTAAGGCAAGAAAAAAAAAATGATTCTGCGGTAATTCTTCAATGGCTCTCATAGTTTCTTAGTGTAGTGCATTTTATAGCAAGGCAGCTTAAAAGTTCACATGTTCCCTTGTTTTGCAATGGAAACCAAGTCGACAAGCCCCACGTTTGTATAATAAATATGCCACTCATTCCATTCGCATTGTCACAGGCTCAATCATGCTGACGCGTGTATGACTTACGCGTCCTGATGAGGTAAGTGAGAGTGGACGTATTATTTTGCATTTCAGAGCTTCCTCCCTGCTGCACATATCCGCCCGGCCCCAGCCCCAGCCCACACCATTGCCATGTGGAGCCTCCTCCTTCACTTTAGTGCATTAGCGTCTATGTAAAAGCGCTCATGACAGATACTTTGGCCCGTGCCAGACTGTTAGACAATGGCGGACTATGAGACAACAATAAAACGTTCAGATCAAAAGCGTTCACCCCTCTCCAGGCGCCAGACTGTCTGACACTGACTGAAATTGATTCTTAATCGGGTTTGTATGGACCGAGACCCCACCACTGGTGAGCGTGCCTCGGAGTGGACTTGCTCGGTTCTGTCTTTGGCGCAGGAAATGTGGTAACGCAATAAACTCACTAGAAGGACACAACATCTTCGGCGTGCACGGGTGTGTTTTTGTCTCTCCCCTGTCTGCGTCTGAGCGTGTTTATGTGTGTGTCTGCATGTGTGCGTCTGCGTCTCTGTGCGTGCGTTTTTTTTTCTTTTTCTTCTTAGTGCGTCATCTTCAAAAATCATTTTTCCAGCACAAGACCATCACTCCGACACGGTTTTAGCGAAACTGTCTGATTCTAACGGGATGTCATTACTCATCGGTGGTCAGGAGCAGTTGGCGTTTACCAGCTGTGTAGCTAAATGTCTTTGGGAGAGACTTGTCTTTTTTGGAAGCCATAAATCACTTAGGAATGCAGGCCACAGTTCTGAACAGCATGGTTGTCGCTGAGGTGATTTCCCCCCTCCCTCAGTTGACATTCCTCTTTATCTATTTTGGCTTGTGTTGCGTGCACATACAGTTGTGCTTCGACTGTTAAAAAAGAAAAAAAAAACGATGAGGGAGAGAGGGAGGATGGGGAGGGCATAACCGTCCAGTGTTCTCTTGGCCCTCCGCTGAGCCCCGGCATGCCTGCGCCTCTCCTGGAGAGAGGGGGGGTCAAACCCCCCATCTTGTTTGAGCTCATATGCAGCCCCAACCCCCCCAACACACACACACACACACCCACACACACACACACACACACACACACACACACACATACACTCTCCACCGCACCATGCTCACAGAAGAAGCTTGTTAACTGTATGGGTGGAGGGGTTGGACAGCCATCCCACAATGCCTCATTCTGGTGGAGAGAGAGAGAGAGAGAGAACGAGAGAGAGAGAGACAGAGAGAGAGAAAGAGAGAGAGAGAGAGAAGGGGAGTGAGAGAGAGGGAGTGAGGCAAAGAGAGGGGGAGAGTGAAGGGGGAATCTGCAGTGGATTAGACCTCATCTTTGGCCTCGTCTGGTCTCAATTTCATAGATTTTATTCAGCGTCAGGCATGAGGGATGCTTCTAGAAACGAGCACATTTCCAACAGTCCACTGCTATTCTCTTCAGCTCGGATATATACGGGCGCGGCGCACACAGCCACCGGGAACAGTTCAATCTAATGGCAAAAACAATAACAATAATCTAAATAATGATGATGATAATATCTTATTTGTTGCAACGTAATTCTCCCCGCCAGTGCCTTCCGTCGTCCTTGGTGCAGCGCGCGCTCTCTCCCCTTCATGCCTTTATCTTCTCCAAGTGTATGATAGAGAGGCTCGGCACTTCAAGGCAGCAGTGATTCACTGATTGCGCTGGTCCAAGCTTTAGTCACGGAGCTATTACTTTGAGAGAGGCATTACTCATGCAAAACAATTTTTATATAGGGCAGTGGAAATATGCTCGCTGGAAGGTTCTCTTCCTTTAAGTGCCTGTGTCGCTCCTCTCTCCAGGCATAAAGGAGGAGGATGAGCACCTGCAGTGGCCGGGGCCCGGCTAGAATGGCACGCCTTTGATCCCCAGCTGTGGGAGACGTCACCCGGGGAATTTTAAGGGTGCTGCTGCCGCTGCTGCTGCTGCTGCTGCCAAGCGGTGTGACTGTCGTAAAAGGAAAAAAAAACAACAACAACAAGAAAATCAGGGCGTCCCAACAGTCCCCTGGGGTGGTCCTCCTCACAGCTCTTCCCAGGGTGGGCTGAGAACGCATACAGACTCAGAGCACAAGCAGAATATACACCCCCACATACACACACACACACACACACACACATGCACAGCAACTATTCTGGGTCTGGAGCAGTAGAAGTGGGAGCTGGCTAAGTGCAAAGGTGTGCCATAAACTCATGGTGGTCCCTTCACTCTATTTCCTTTGCACACCACACCTCTCATAACAATGCACATGCTCCGATGTGTAAAGCACCAGTAGGGTGTTATTTCATAGGGCCCAGATCTGTGCGTTTGCTATTGCATTTTCTCAAATGTGTCCACTTCATAAAGCATGGCGTGGTTAAAAGATACTATATATAGCAGATGGTTGCCGGCCTGAAACTCCTTAATTTGTAACTGTGTCATGGAAGGCATTTGGGTTTTGGTACATTTACTTTTAAGATGTACATTTTCTAATTTGAAATGCCACAAGGGACACTGCAAATATGCCTGGTGAGACCTATATAATGTTTCTCTGTTTGGTTAGACCAACATGTCTGTGCCTTCACTAGGGATAAACATGCTGGATGGTGGCGCTTTATGATTGCCCCATGTTAGTAAAAACTATGTTATGATCGCCACAAAAGACTCCACAAAAGGCTGGATGTTATCAGTGGAAACTGGCGCTGCCATTGTCAGTGACTCCAGTGTTTACCTCTTGGTCCCCAGTGTGGTTGCTTGATATGGAGTCTGTTGTTGTGATAACAGATGGGAAGCAGCGATCCCACCGACCATTTCTTGCTTTCGCTAAACAGCAGAGCACTGTTAAATACAGGCTTTCCTCACACATTGTTTTCAAAAATATCACTGTTATGAACTGTATTTTTCCCCTCCTCGATGTGCTGAAATAATGAGAGTGGTGGTCGGGCTGCCAAGAGAAACTAGTAGGGACTGTACTTCCCTGACATCAAGCATTTTAGTTCTGCCGTGGTCCACAGACTGTATGCTGTACAGACAATTAGAGCTGGAACAAAAGATATTCCTGCCAAATCAGATTCCAAAAGCCATTCTCACTGAAAAGACTGACGTTATGCTCCCATGTGGTTGTGTTAGAGTGGCTTTCTCATTGGTTACAGAGGCACTTCTGAGAGTCCTGTGTGATTGTCTGTTTATAATTTGACACACTTTGATTCTGCATTCGAACAGCCCAAAACAATTTCATATTCATTCATCTGGTTTAACCTAAACATGGATGCATGGAAAATTGCTGTTATTTCTGAGAAATCTGCAGAGCTCAACCAGTCACTTTGTATTTTCAAAACCATTGGAGACTCCAGTCATCCTCAATTCAGTTCATTATGGAACCTGACAACATATCTGATCTTTTTTCCCTATACCTTCCACATGCTCAAAGGTCAATAATTACTCACAAAAGTCAAAAGAAATTTTTTGGGAATGCAGCATCTATGTAGTGAATAACGCCAAGGGCAAATTGCTCTAAAACTGTACGCTTCACAGAAATATAATTAGCACCATACAAAGATCTTTATTACAAATCTGAAACCAAAAGCTCTGATCAGCTGATCATGCTGGCCTCTTTAAAACATGTTTTTCCTCACTTGACAGGAAAAGCCCGTGTGGAAATGGAGGCTATTTTTGTTTTGAATTCCTCGTTTGAATGCGCTATTCGGTCGGTTCCTCTGTTTATATCTTTGTTTTGACATTCGCAGACGGTTTGAAGGCCCATTTTTTATTTCCCCCAGTCCTTTTCGGCTTTTTTTTTCTGAGTTTTACAGCATTCCACCCCAAACCAGAGCCCCTTGTATTTTAACAGGAAAGCACTCCTCTGTAGTGCGGCTGGGAGTCGACAGCCTCTGCCAGATTTGTGGCCTGTTGTGGTTCAAGGGAACAGCGCCACAGGGAGCGGCAGGGAGGCTCTCTCAGATTTCAGGACCAAACTCCGCTTAAACCTGCGGAGAGAAAATTTCCCTCTCCAATATTTCAAAATCAGCTTGGGTTTACTCCATGGTCAGTGAAAATGTAATCCCCTTCCTGAAATAACGAGGTCCCCGAATTGCAGTGACTCTATCCGCTGGAAGTTTGGAGGGGGGCGGGGGAATGAGGGTGCTTTCGAAGATATTCTCTCAGCAGTTTGACCGTTATGCTTTCTCTGCTGGTTCAAATGAGCCTCGGTCCATTCCCTTCCTCAGACAGCATTTAGCATATCTTCCCCTCATTCCCCTAGTGCCAATCAAAGCCTCATTTCTGCTAACGTGTTGACTCACTCCATTATCCCACTATTTCTAAAGCATCACACACAGATGCCAACTCCCAGTGACACAGCACTGAGATGTAGCGGTGTAACAGGTGATTGACTTGCAAACAGGTGCACGGGCCCACTCTCTCGAGAGGCCGGATCAGCCTCTGTGGGCAAGTTACAAGAGCTAATCCAGCTTGGACATGCCTGTTTTATGTGTTGCACACACTATAAATACCAACCCTTGTCTAGACTGAGAGGTTTAGCAATATGTCTGCAAGCGCTGCGTGGTGTCCTCTCACAGCTGAGGACTCACTCAGGTGCTGTTGCGGTGCTGCTTTTTTTGCTGTCGCGCTTTGAATTGCGTTCATTCAATAATGATCCTATAAATATTGCAAGAGTGGAGAAAGGATCTTATCAAAGGGACTGGGCATGTCAGAATTAATCATTTCTTTTTTTGTGTCCACAGTCAATGTGAAGCAGATATTGCAGAAATCACTCATAAAGGTAGAGCAATATAAGTGCCTCAGCAATGAAAACTTTATTTCCCATTGATTTGATATGAGGACTTGTCATCTCCTCAAATAAATATGAAACCAAGTTCTACATGGTCAGAGAGATTTAAATTAACAAGAGCACAGGGAGCGCCGTGATGGGCTTTGACAGAGAACAGATGCTCCTTCCTCGGGATACATTTCCATTATATTTTATACCATTTAGTGTTTCAACACCAGCTGTATCTCAAGCACTTGCCTGTGGCACCAGCAATGCACTCCAGGAGATATTAGTGGTTTTCTTATCATCTGGACAAAAAGTTCTGAGTTATTTACATTTGCAACAAAGTTCTACCATAACTGCAGTCACTTTCAGGGATCTCCATAGCTAGTGAATGCTAGAGAGTGGCTGGAGGGAGCAAACGAAATGGTAATTAAGAAGCAGGGCCCTTATTAGCAGGAGTGAATAATGGCCGTGTGTATTCCCTCTTGATCCAAGTTTTTATTTGCCCATTTGAAAAAAGTAAAACGAAACGTAATAATGAATCAAGTTTTTAATTAATGGAACTAGCCCGCTATTCAGAATATGTGGATTATCCCTGAAGAAAAGAAGAGATAAAATAATAATTTAGTCATAAGGACTTTTTTGAGCAAACGTTAATAACGGTCACACGTAATCCCTGTTGATCACATTTTTGTATTTGGCCATGTGAAAAATGGAAGCCAATAATGAAATATAAAGTTTTTAAACTCGCTGTCGATTGCCCTCCGCTTTAAGGACATGGATCACTGTCCATTGTGCTGCCGCCTATGCTTTGCTCTTAATTCATTCTGCACTTAAACTAATTATAAGCAATTAATTAAACAAACAACACACAATAGAACAGTATTCTCGCCCACCACTGCAATAATATATCATAGGTGCCCCAAATACTTGAGTCTGAACCAACCCTGTCTGTATAGTTGATTTGATGGATGGCCCTAGCCATTAAGGGGCTGACATCTTTCTTCTGCAGTTTATGGGAAAGATTTGCATGCTATGAAAATGAAAAATCATCTATTTTGATGTCAGCTCTCTTTATTTATTAACAATAATCAATGATGGTGTTCAAGTCAAACATTCCGGGGAAAAACACGAGGAAAATTCCCAGCTTTATTGTAACTAGTTCTCACAAAAACATATTCTGTTTCGTTAAAAAAACGAGATCTACTTTTTCAGTCCTAAAATGTACGCCAACGCAGGGTCCACATGTGGAAAACATTTCCTAAAACAAATTAAATTCATCATTTGTTTCCAAATACCATATGCGGAGGGTGACAGCACAGCCACTGCCTGAGCCAGCACACAGCACACCCCCCGTTTAACTGTGTGGTGGATCAAGTCTCGCCCTAACTGTAACACAGTGAATCAGATTTCCCATAATCCCACGTTAGAGGCAAATGGTCGCGCTAGAACAAGTGGAGGGCACTGTGAAGTTGCCGATCGGATCAGGCGCTGAAAATTGCATTTACCACTTCCACTACCGACGCAGCCCACAACTGGCCTTGTCCCTTCCTGTCACATAGAGGGCCAATGAATATCTCGTCTGGGCATGCAGCCGCGTCTTGTACACACACACACACACACACACACACACACACACACACACACACACATACATAAACACACACACACACACACACACACACACACACACACACACACACACACACACACACATACACACAGGCAAACACACACAAACACACACACATTCACACCTACACATACACACAGAGTTTCTATTCCCGAGCTGCGATTCACTCATTTTCCTGCTTTGCCTGTAAAACCCGCTCCCTCATTGGGAATATGATAATGAGGTCCGTCACGATCACTGATTTCCTTTGAACTTTTCCTTTCGCGGCGGGCGGAGAGAATCGCGGAGGTAGAGAGCAGGAGGCGCTCTCTCGCCCTCCGCTCACGGCCCCTTTTCTCGCCATCTGCCGGACTGTGCTCCATTTGAATAATAAATGATCAGAGGTGGTGTTTTTTTTTTTTTCTTCCTCCTCTTCCCTTCCTTTTCCCCTTCAACTTGGAGGCCACTCTAGGTTCTGTGTTGTGTTTGTGCAAGTTGTGAATACAGTCATGAGCTGTGTTTTGTCTGTGTGTTTTGTGTGTGTGTGTGTGTGTGTGTGTGTGTGTGTGTGTGTGTGTGTGTGTGTGTGTGCATGTGTGTTTGTATTTGTGTGTGTGTGTGTGTGTGTGTGTTTGAAGTCCTGTCCTCCCAGCAGGTTTTGGATGCAGAGAGGCACCCTCACACATACTTATACATACTTACACTACACACCATA
>NC_084995.1:39656259-39708759 GCF_963854185.1 Sardina pilchardus | reverse complement strand
CCCCTCACCTGTCTCGCCCAGCTGGGGTGCGGAGGCGCGTGATTCCACCCCCGACTCTGTATGCGAAAACATCTCCTTGTGGTTTTCCATTTGTTTATCACAGCTTTCTTCATGACTAATAGTTCTTCGTGCCACGATTTCAGCAGTGTTTTCAGCCACTGCTACTGCATGAGGAGTGAGTGCTCTTGGTGTTGCTGTTACATACAGGGTGTAATGAATAAAATACTTTATTTTAAAAAATCCGTCAGGCTCAAATGTTAGTCTAACCTTTAAAGCATGCACATTTTAAAGTACCATCCTTAATTTAATCACCACAATAAATATATATACTGTATATGTTTGCATATCAGCATTAGCATATCTTGTCAGACATACATTGCAAAACCAACAACAACAGCCCTTGCATTATCAGACAGCCGTGGAAAGGCACAAATAGTCAAGCCAGCACGGAGGGCTAACAACTCATTTGTGTGTCCAGTGTCCTCCGTGACACCTGCTCAGGTGAGTTTACGGGCCGAGCTCTGGCACGGCACCAGTGTGTTAACGCCGCTTCTCCTCCGTGGCGCTTTTACTTCAGAGTGTTTGCGCTCGTTTGAGTTCCAGCCAAGCTTCTGAGCCTGTGCATATAAATGTGGGGTGTGTGTGTGTGTGTGTTTGGGGAAGGGGGGGGGGCAAGTGAAAAGGCCAGCGGAGCTGCAGCGTGGATTTGTTTGACAGACAGTCAGGACTTGCAGGCAGGCGGGCAGACTGGACTGGATCCGGGGGCCTTCAGGCTGGACGAGGGCTAGAGAGGGGGGCCCCAGGCAGCCGGCGCTGGCTTTGTTTACAACAAAAAGCCATTGTTTGATGTGGCCGAGCGGCCCCTGCTCCAAGAAAGAAAGAAAGAAAGAGAGAAAAAAAAGCCGACGGAGAAGGGGGGAGAAAAAAAGAAAAAAAAAGAAAAAAAAACGGCTCCCACTCCCACAGGATGTGCTGTGGGTAAAATGCCAGACGGGGGCCGCGGCCGGCCGGATGACTTACACACACCGAGAAAACACACGGGCCACTCCGAGCTCCCTGCTCCACGTCCCTCCAGAGACCGCTCTTCATCAAGCCGAGTCACATAACAAAAGCGCAATTGTTATGAGAGTCGGGGCAGCTTCTCCCCCCCCCTCCCCCCTTTTTCTCCCCTCAGTTTAATGCAAGCAACAGAGGAACTGGCCTGAAATTCGTCAGGTTTTTTAAAAGTGCGATTGCAGCCTCATTGTTCTGGCACAGCGATCCGCAACTATCACCAGTACCAAAAAGCATGAATGTCAGCTAAGACACCATGTGAATATTTATACCGTATATATGTACATCTGTGTGTGTATATACATGTCATGTATGTGTATTTGTGCGTGTGTGTTTTCACATGTTTGTGTATGCAAAGCTTTTGTGTATATAAGAGTGTGTGGTGTGTGCTCATCTGTGTGTATGTGTATGTGTGTGCGCATGTGTGTGTGTGTGTGTGTGTGTGTGTGTGTGTGTGTGTGTGTGTGTGAAAAGAAATCACTCTGTTCAATTATCTCAGGCAGCTCTCGAATCAAAATGCTTTCACTCTGTGTGATTCTCCGGTATATTCCTGCAGTTTTGCCTTTCAAAGGGTGCAAAATAATGAATTCATCAGCAGTGTAGTTTTCACACCAAAAAGGTGCCGAATCTAATTAGTCTTCATTGCCTTTCACCCTTATTTTCCCTTCTCTTGCGCCGCCGATCTAAGGTTTCAAAAAGGCATGCATGCATATTTTTTTTTCTTTTCCACTCCTTTTTTCATTCTCAGGAAACATGAGTGGATTTCATTTTTTCTGTATTCAATAGAACGTTTTTCTTTCACTCGCCATCTGCCTGCTGCTTCCTATGCCAAATCATTAACAGAGAGAAGAGCGGCGTGCCCCTACCCCTGAGCATGCTGGGAATGTTGGGCCTTCATTGTGTTCGTGCTGTGGATCTCAGACGTAGGCAGCGAGGTACAGATGTGAAAATATCCGTGGATGCGCACAGCCTGAACCAGGGAGGAGGGCTTTCAAGACCTGAACCATACCGACCTCACGCTCTCCTTTCCATCGCTACAAAAACACACACACACACACACACACACACACCACACTCACTGACACACACACACACACACACACACACACACACTAACACACCCACACACGCATACACACACACACACACACACACACACACACACACACACACACACACACACACACACACACACACACACACACACACACACACACACATACACACACACACAAATACACAGACACTTATACAACAACACACATGGAGGTTTTAATTTACGGAAAAAAAGAATTAGCATTTTAACACCACGCCTCAGCCACATGGCTCAGCTGGCTTGGGCCCCCATAAAAAAAAAAAACCCCAACGCAGCCATGCGACCGACACAACAAGAACAGACAAAGGCCGTTTCTTAAAATACGCACGAGGGAGGCAATGACAGCCCTGCCACCGAAAAGGAGTTTCTTTGTGTCTACCGTCACCATTTTCATGCACGCTGCCCGTCGTGTTAGATTAAACAAACATCTCTCTCTCTCTCTCTCTCTCTCGCTCTCTCACCCTCTCTCTCTCTCTCTCTCTCTCTCTCTAATGGACGGCCCGCATTCAAACCAAATCACGGGGCCGTCCGCGCGAGAGACACAGAGAGTGTTGGTTCTTGTTTAATCTCTCCTTTACAGAGCTAATCTCCTCTGAGCTCGACATCACAGCTCCTGCCGAGGAATCAGGCGGCAGCGGAAAGCAACACCTGCATCTACGCAGGTTGGGTAGATATCAGTCAGCATCAGATCCGGGCTTGTTAGCGGGAGCAGCCACTCTGCCACAGAGCCACAAAGCCTCCCGGTAACAGTAGCCAGAGTGTGTGGATAATCTGTGCCTTAAAGCAAGACTGGGACGCAAGGGGAACATGTGGCCAGGCTTAAATCCCCTCTGACCTTGGCTTCTCTGCGCCACCAGGACTGGCAGGAGGCAAGATGGGGGGGATCTGGCTCTACTGCCCCTCAGAGGCCACTCCAGACATTGCGACTTGTGATGTTTTCTCCTGAACATCATCTGTCTTTGTCCTCTCTCATATTCTCTTAGTTTTTTTTATTTATTTGTTTGGTTTTTTTTATCTTTTTTTCTTTCTTTCTTTTTTTTCTTTCTTCTCTGGCTTGTCCTGCTGGAAATGTCACGCCGTGTTTAGACACCTGCCATTATCTCTATCAAAGTAAGACAGTGCTGTCGGCACATTGTGCTTTTGCCAGCTGCTGCTACTGTATGTGGAGTCTTGGTCTTCCAGTCACGTACGCGGCAAATAAAGCTTGCTGTAGTGCTTACATCACCGGGATGATCAAACAGTGACACATGTTGATCATACTAATCAGTGAGGACTGTCAAAAACCACTTAGTTCATATTTGTGTGTGTGTGTGTGTGTGTGTGTGTGTGTGGGTGTGTGTGACTGTGTGTGTGACTGTGTGTGTGTGTGTGTGTGTGTGTGTGTGTGTGTGTGTGTGTGTGTGTGTGTGTGTGTGTGTGTGTGTGTACACCCGCGGGTGTATTCACATGCCAGTGCATGTGTGTGCATGTGAAAAAGAGAGCAATATAATATAAAGAGGAGAGAAATATATCTAATATTTATGGCTTTCTACCAGCCATTATGTCTTTGATGGTGAGTAGTCAATGTTGCCGAATACAATAATATTTTTGATAGTGCTTGCATATAAATTGTTACAGATTTGTCAGTGAAATCAATTTCACACACTATTGTCTTCATTTAATATCACGGAAAGCGGATATTTCATATTGACATGCAATATAATGTATCTTGCATGCAACATGACTATACAGCATCTTCATAGATGAGCAAAGGAATAAACATACTGATTTAAATCCAATTAATTCCAGGGAAGTGTAGTTCAGTTACTAACACCTAAACCCCAATTTGTGTATGTTTCATATCTGTCAACATTACCACAAACCCTTTAAAGGATAAATACAATAAAATGTGAGTTACAATGATGTTAATCTGTTTGAATGATGACACTATGAACTGCTTCTAAATGTCAATTGTCTTTTTCTGGAACAGCGCATTTAACAGTCCATCAGGTAGTGCATGAAAAAAGTGTTGTAGAGAGGATGTGTGAAAATGAAGTCAGCAGCCTGGAGTAGGCAGACACCAAGGAAGTGAGGGGGTGAGAAGAACAGACAGAGAGAGTGAGAGAGACAGAGTGAGAGAGAAAGAGAGAGAAAAAGAATGAGGCAGGGAGACAGAGAGAGTGAGAGAGAATGATGCAGAAGCACAGAGACACAGAGAGAAATCAAAAATGTCATCCAGAAATCTGTGCGCTGTGTATAGTCTTAAGGGCTTGAGTCTACTTGATTTAAAGTAAGACTGAAATTTATGGGCAGAGTGAACTTGGATGGACAGAATTAATAAATCACTTCAATAACTATCTTACAACATAAGCTTATTTTCATTCTAAATCAATGCAAGAACTGAAAGACACGAAAGAGTTTGGCCATTAAAGGTATGATGAAAGAAGTCCAAAACTTGTCTGGCGCTTTGATACAATTCTTTTGACTTATTTCTTTATTGTGTTTTTCCCAGTTCCCTCAGAAGCTGCCCCCCATTATACGTCCTTCAAAAAGTCGAACCAACAGCCCGGGGAGCCATTAGGATGTAAAATATGTTTTACTCTTCGCAATAAATCGAAATGGAAGAGTGACGAAGTGATAGAACACGGCAGATGATGGGAGGAATAAAAACCGCTGAAACAAAAGGCGGCCTGACGACGGGGGCCTCTTTTCCACGTCGCGTCGCGCGAGTTTGTCACAATGCTTTATGGGCCGCCGTCTCATCTTTCAGCGGCGATTCCACCCATCGCTCGGAATTAATAGCCTCTTAAACAGACACAGCTGCAAATGGGCCGGAGCTCGCAACACGCCCGGTCCTGCGCTTGTCGGGGACGGCCGTTGGTATTCCGATACCGCTGGAAGTCCCAGGGTGCTTTGCATGGAGCCCATGTCTCATGTGGCCCCTGACCCAGCTGCCAGGCTTGCTGATCTCCTTGGCAAATTATCTCAATTACGTTGAGATGTTGCTGATGAAAACCCTCGCAAGTGTGGTGGCTTTCTGGACTCTGGGCGGTTGTTATTGCGACCAGATAAAGCTTTGCGTCATGTGGTATAATGTTTCTTTGGCGTAAGCAAAAGTGATTTGCACATGATTGTCGAGTTTGCGATGAATACAGTTGGCTGATTTAAAAAGACCCGGCTCATGCCATTGAAAGAGATCAGTCAGGTGGCAGATGTTATGTGTAGGGGCCATGTCCAACAAGCTCAATGAAACCCACACTCAGAAATATTTCAGTACACAACCCCTCATTCCAGCAAATGATAGGACGTGTTGGTAAACATTATGACACGAATGACATATATTCACTTCACAGCTCCCCTCCTCCTCTCTGGTTTAGGTTGTTCTCTTATCACTGATCAGCCAGTCACTCTTATATGAATATCACGGTGGCATCCTGCCGACAGCATAATTAGCATCGGACTGTATTTGTTTATCCCAATTGAAAATGACAAAAATAATTAGTTTTTCTAAAATGTCAAGAGCTGCACAGTATCCATCTTTTGAGCACTTAATTTCAACTTGTCATTTGGCAATACAAAAGGTGACTACATAATTGTTGGGATGTGCCATTTGAAAGGGCACCTACCTTGTAATGAATAAATCATGAAGATATGCCTGTCCATTTTGCTGCAAGCATCAGAGCTGTTGTTTTTGCTCTTACCTGAGCGCTGAATGGCCCACCACTAACACCATAATAAAACCCCATTGATTCATAAATTGTACTCACTGTTATGACACAGAGCTCTTGAGCGGAAGTCCTGAGGACCAGCAAAGCCTCAATATCACAATTTACTATCCCCCCCACTCATAGTTTATACATTCAATAACAAGACCAACAAGCACATAAATTATGAGAATATTTCAGCAATAATTCCCCAACCAAGACATCCGTGACAGTACGGTGAATTTCATAGCAGATAGTGAAGGTTCTCTGATTCATGGAGGACTGTGCAGCCCTCACATTTGAATGCCGCTGGTCCTGCAGGTGAAATGTATAGTTGGGCCCCGAAACAACTATGAATAAGTCGGGGCTATAAATAGAAAACATGTGGGATACATTTCTCTCTGGGGAGTTTACGGAGAGTTCAGGGGTATCCTCGAATCGCACTGTAGGGACAGGGAGCGCCCTGGGTAGTCTTTTATGAAGTCCTCTAAATTGATTCTGATAGAGAGATTACAGAACCCTACTTTGCCAAACCATAAATTCTCGTGAAATGATGCTGGTTAGGCTTTCATATACACCAAGCCTGGTGAGAGACAGGGCAATCCTGGTTGTATATGTGTCTGAATAGGTTTTACAATCATGTGATGTTAAGGAGTAAGTAATATAAATGTATGTGAGTGTGTGTGTGTGTGTGTGTGTGTGTGTGTGTGTGTGTGTGTGTGTGTGTGTGTGTGTGTGTGTGTGTGTGTGTGTGTGTGTGTGTGTGTGTGTGTGTGTGTGTTGCTAAAGTTGTTTTATATGGTTCACTATATTAGCTCTGATAAAGTACTGCAAGCACTGCAAAGATCATACTTTAACCTCAAACCACGCAGTAGGCGCAATACGTGTGTATGCTAAATTAGTCATTATTTTAAATCTACTTGTGAAACCACTCACTTGCGATTCTCGCCAAAAAATGTTTTTGGAGCTTTGCGATCTGATTGTGCAGTTACTTGATGAAAAGATGCCAACCATGACTAATTCTGTCAAACCTCAATGAAAAACCACTAAGTTGGATGATAAGTACGTGTGTGCAATCAGCGTGGAAATAATCAAGAGCAGCAATGCTACCCATACAAGCTATCAGCTTCATTTTATTGGTGTATTCGGTTTCTCTGTGACGCAATGTGTTTGGGCCACAGTTCAATCATGTGGTTATCTACAATGGAAATATACTTCAAAACAGCAATGGGTAATGACAAACTAATTCTGGAACAAAGTCGCCCACAAACATCACCAACAGATCGACCATAGACATAGTTCTTTGCCAAGCCCTTAGAAAAGCCATGAGAGACAGTGCAGACTGCGAACTGTCATCATAATATACCAGTATGCCAACGGTAGCATTGTAAAAGACAATGCAGTGAATATTTTCAATGTCTTCATTTCATTAAATCCATAATTTAAAGGTGGTGACAGTGAAAGTGGTAGTGACATTCATTGGAGAGCAAGGTGCGGTAAAAATAGTGGTAACTAATGGCATGATTTCAGTAGTAATAATGTGACACTTACGACAGTTAATTTGCGCTGTAACTGATGCTGAGGATAGGGACTCTTGGTGACACTTGAATGGATATATATATACATCAACACGTGTGTGTGTGTGTGTGTGTGTGTGTGTGTGTGTGTGTGTGTGTGTATGTGTGAGAGAGAGAGAGTGTAATAAGTAGCCTGCTCTCATTATAAGGGCTTTGAGAGATCACATGCAAATTCTGTGACCCCCCATGCTATTAGTGAAAGTTATAGGAAGGAAGTCGGAAAGGCAAGTCGTTTTGTCTTGGGGAAGTGTTGATCTGGAGGTGGTAATGATGACTGCTGTATCTTTTGTGTGCAGAGCGCCTGAAACGTCTCCCGCTAACAGGCTTAGCCGCCGCAGGACTGGCCGTCAGCGGCGCTTGAGCCGAGCGAGGAGCGGTGGCGCGCCGGAGGAGCGCGAGGAGAGGCCGCGGGAGGCGCGGCGGAGGAGCCGAGCCCTTCGGAGGAGCAGCACACTGCAGGGGCAGAACACACCGTATCATGTGTCAAACAGAGGTGCTGTACGAACAGCGAAACACACTCCGCACACACACACTGTCAGAGTGGCTTCCATCTGACAGAGACAAAGAGGGAGAGACAGAGAGAGAGGGAGAGAGAGAGAGAGAGAGAGAGAGAGAGTGAGAGAGAGAGAAATTGGTTAGAAAACCAGGATCCAGTGACAGAAATATAGAATTAAAGTTAGTCAGAAAGAAAGAAAATGAATGAAGGAATAAAAGAAAGAAAAGAAAACGACAGAAAGAAAAGAGAGCAACAGACAAAGAAAGATTTTTTTTTCTCTTGACTGATGTTTTCTGTCATTGACCCAAGGTTGGTCAAGGTGTGAAACTACTGGGCTGCGAATGGGCCTTTTTGTCAGAATTGTAAGGCTTGGCCGGGTAATATAATTAGGCGTGTTTCCTTTACCCTGGCTCTGGGACTTTTTTGGGGGAAGGTACTTTTGACCGGGCCGCGACTGGTCTGGTCCTCTCAGACGTTGTGTCTCCATTACAGTGATGGCCCTGTAGGCTATGGACCTCGCGACACCGTCATCAAATCACGTCTGTTTATTCGGTTTGATATAGCTGTCAGTCATTCTATACCAACTATGACTGCAGATTCGTAAAGAAACACAAGCACCCACATCATAAGTGTATCTAGATTAACTATATACCAAACATGAAATTTTACCGTGACTAGAGGAGCTGTAAACAGCTTGTAGGCTTAGGTTGCGTGTACAAAACCGCTAGCTAACATCACTCATTAAGCCGCCTTCACATTGGCACAGTAGATACGGCTGCGAAACGGCCGGAAGTCATTCATTTCCTATGGAGATTCGCAGACCGTATGCGAATGGGTCCGAACAGTGCGGTGCGAAAAAAATCGGGTCCGTTGGTCATCCGCATGCGTTAAAATAATTGAACTCGTACGACAGCAACGGACGGTTCCTATCCGAAGGAAGTTAGCGTTGCTATGGTACTGATAAACAAATTGAATATCTATCTTTTATAATGTCATATTACATGCTTTTAAACGATAAAGTTTAAAACAAAAGTCATCGAAAAGGAACGTGTATGATCCATAGTGGTGCATAAGCCCATCTTGTGAAAAATAAAATGAACGGTTGATGTAAAATAAATAATTATTTCCAAACGAAGTTTTTTGTCATGTCACTGTCTTACATGGTATTTTAACACTATTAGGGCAGTTAGACAATTAATTTAGAAATAAAATAGCACTATTGTACATTTTACTCCCAAACTCGAAAAGCCTCCGACACTTCCAACGGTCAAGTCCGACGTCGTACGGGGGAGCACTGCGAATCACGGAGTGCCAATGTGAAGGCGGCTTTAGGCTACGGTGCAAAACTTACCTAGCCAGGTCATTAACAGGCTAAATGAAATGGTTTATTGTGTCCGAAAGTGTTATTGGTATCACACACAAGCAATTCCAGCGATCTTATCCACAAAAAATATTTTTCAGTCTTCATACTGTAATAATCTACCAACTGTGAAAATATCAGACCCTAATTTTAAAAAAAAACGTAATTGCTCGTTTCATTTCATAAATGGACTACAACTACAAGTGACGTGACACCCTTCCACGACATTACTCGCCTAGCATGGTTTGTTTATTAGCCTGTTAGCTAGTTGGTTAGTTAGTAGACAATCACACTTACTGCCAGCTCTTGTGTGAGTAGGAGCACAACACAAGTTATCCCAACATAAAGGTAATTACCACGCGGTTTACATGAATACGCTCTCTGTTATTACAAAAATATGTAAAGCCAGCTTGTAGGCTTAGGTTGCGTGTACGAAACCGCTAGCTAGCTAGCTAGCGAACGTCACTCATTAGGCTACGGTGCAAAAGTTAGCTTGCCAGGTCGGTTAACAGGCTAAATTAAATGGTTTATTGTGTCCGAAAGTGTGTCTTATTGGTATCACACACAAGCAATGACGTTAGTTTGTAACATACACGTTTAACCACAGTCCTTAGCTTCCTAGCTAGCAAACCTTACTAGCCCTTGCCATTAACTTTCTATATGTACTGTGCTAGCTAGCTCAGTTTAGGCAAAGTGTAAAAGTATTACGTGTTGGAAAGTGAGTTTTATTGGCATCACACAAGCAAGGACAACAGCGAAAAGCTCTGTTTTGACTAGGAGACTGGAAGGACTAGAAGAGTTCTTTTGACGAGTAGAGTCAAGTAGATCGTCTTGTGCTTCTCATGTTGTGAAAAAATCCTCTAGCAAATCCTCACTTCAAATTTCGAGGTTGTTCGTCGTGATCTGCTGATGTCACTGCGACAACCAATCTGCGCGAGGTAGCCACTAGTACCGCCCATAGACCTAAAAGCAACTCTACCGGGCCGTTTTTAGTACCTACCCTCCATCAGGTACTCCTTTAGTTCCTGTAAATGGCCCTGAAGACGGCCCTGTCGGACCGGCCTGGTCGGTGGAGACACGCGCACACGGCGAAGTCCCTGAAAAACGGCCCGATAGTTCCGATAGTGGAAACACGCCTATTGGTTCCAGGAATGAGGGAGCCGGGTGGGGTGTTCAACAAAGCGCCCGAGAACACAGCCGAATCTCCTGGAGAAGAAGAACACCAAAATAAACGCAAGTTGACAGGCAAAGTGGGGGACAGTTAGGCTTACTGTTATTACCATGACAAAGAGTAAAAGAGAGCCGCATCCCCTCTCCGCATGCACTCGCGAGGGATTTACACACAGGCCAGCAGGAGAGAAGGAAGCGCCATGCCAGGCCATTTTGTGTGTTGGAGCTGTTGCTGTAGGAGTGTCTGTGTGCGTGTGCTGTGTGAGTGTGTGTGTGTGTGTGTGTGTGTGTGTGTGTGTGTGTGTGTGTGTGTGTGTGTGTGTTTGTGTGTGTGTGTGTGTGTGTGTGTGTGTGTGTGTGTGTGTGTGTGTGTGTGTGTGTGTGTGTGTGTGTGTGTGTGAGTGTGTGTGTGTGTGTGTGTGTGTGTGTGTGTGTGTGTTTGTATTTGTGTGTGTGTGTGTGTGTGTGTGTGTGTGTGTGTGTGTGTGTGTGTGTGAATGTGTACTGTATGTTTGTGTGTACATGTGCATTCTTGTGTGTGTATATGTGTGTGTGTTTGAATGTGTATATTTGTTTGCGCATGTGGCACGTGCATGTGTGTGTTTGCGTGTGTCTGCATGTGTGCACGTGAGTTGTGTCTACATGTGCATAACTGCAAGCGCAAGCGAGGGAGACAGAGCACAACTGAACAGAAAAAGGGAAAAAAAGAGAGAAAACGAACAAAGCAAACAGAGCAAAGGAGAGAAAAATAAAAGAGAGAAAGAGAGAGCGAGAGAGAAAGAGAGAGAGAGAGAGCGAGTCCAATGCAAGCCGGTATCATATGTGCACGCGTGTCTGAGAGTCTGCCTGTGGGCTCCTCCACTCCTTCTGCGCTCTGTGTAAATGCCTGCTGCATGCTAACTTGGCCCAGCTCGGCAGTCCTCCTGCTTTGATATCACAGTCCACTGCTCAAACACAGTGGACGGAGCCCACCTGATGCACACAGATGGAATGATTGAGCGGGGCCGGACTGGACACATCAGGTCGTCCTCCAGGTGCATGGCGGGTCGGAGGAAGGGGGAAGCACTGGCGGGTGTCAGAGACGGATCGCAGGGGTCTTCTCGCGGGGTCTTGAAGGCAATCAGGAGATGGATTTCCCATGTCCAGGGCAAGCGGTGACATCATCCTGAGTGGAAAATGTTATACTGCGGCTCTGTGAAGTCTAATATCCCTGCAGGGCCTCACACCGATTGAAGCTGTTCGCCCCCAGAGCCTCCACCCAAACGCACTGCTCCATCAGGAGACGAGAGCAGCAGTTTTTTTTTTCTCTCAAAAAAAAGCAGTCTGAAAATTACACCCAGTCCTTTCTAAATGATTTTTCTTTTTCTGGTAGAGAATTGATGTTACTATTATGGTGATACTTGTGGAGTACACAGGGACATTTTATAGAATGCAGCAATAGCAATGAATTAAATCTGACATGCTGTCTGACTCAGTCCAACTCAGTTGAAACATTCCTTTCTTGTCTAATTTCTTGTCTTTATACTTGCCTACCGTATAAATGTTTCCTTTAGTGGGCCCAAAGCAGATGGAAGTCAAAGCCCAAATTACATTTCTTACTTTCAATTAGTTAAGCTTTAATTTGATTTTCTGGTAATATAGCTGTATAGATTCCTAAACTATCTCTTATTACACTCAGTAACAACTGTGAATAAAACATGAAAGAATAGTTTTTGTTTGTTGATGTTGCAGTTAGTGGTTTGCTTGCTTGTTTGAATAACAGTGTGAAGGGGATCCTGGCCATTATAGCCTGCTTTGTATGTGTTATTGAGCACATACATCAGTGATATTGCATGTCCAGCCTGTGCCTTTTTACTGTTCAAGTCAATTATTATTCAGATTTCGATACCATTCGTTTTCATAATTTTTTTGGGGAAAAAACTCTAATTGCATATGTTTATTACCCAGCTATTATCGTTTTATTGCCAGCTCTCTTCAGGCAAGCGTGTCTCAATGAAACAAAAGAGGATGTCATCGCAAGTGTTTATGAGATGCGATAACTTAATTTACATTGTGTAAAACATTGGGTTGGACTGACAGAAAGCGGGTAGCCTTGGCTTCATTGTTTGATTATCAAAAAATAGTAAATAGCAGCTATTAATAAAATTAGATATCTGCAGTCCAAACCATGTTCATTCAGTCATTTCTGACTTGACACAGTCAAACAGGGTGGATCAAGAGAATTTTTCTAAGGGTGGCATAAGGATCACAAGGAATAGCAAAATCAAAGTTAAGTGTTCTACGCATGTGCATGCACACATCCCTGTGTGCTCATATCTAACATAAAATGTTAAAATACTTATCAGTAAACATGATCACAGCAAGTGTAAGCAGACACAGATGGTTATATTCAAGATGTTTACATGTTGGCAATAGCTTTTTATAAGTAGCAGCCAAAATTATAAAAATTTTCAATAAAACCCTTCTAGAAGCGTGTTATGTATTAGAAAGCAGACCAAAATGGTGAGTAATGACCCCAGGCTATAGTGAGAAAAGGAGCAAGAATCATGTGAAACAAGAAAATATACGGCGAAAAATGTGTTTATTCAATGATCTCATTTTTGCCAACTAATAAAACATTTATTGTATCTCTTCCTCAGCAAACTTTTAAGGAAGTTAGGTCAAGTAAATGTGCCAGCTACTGTATATACTATGGTGTAAAGCAGGGCCCATGAATTGCATTCTATAGTTTTACGACGTGTCAAGTGAATGTGAGGATGAGTGTGACTTTATGACAGATCCAATCTTGTGCCGAGTTTGAGCATTTTCAGAAATTCATATGTATACATGAGCAAGAATATCTCATTACGCTTGTAACTATACTTGCCATTTATTTGGAAAGACACAATTGACACTTGTGGCAATTAAGGTTTTCGGAGGACAAGGCTCAGACTAAACCTCTTAAGAGAATAAAATGTGATGGGATAAAAATTTGCTTCTTCCACCAGTCACACTCTTTAGAGGGAGTAAGAAGTGACTGGAGACTTGAATTGTGTTTCCTGCTACAACACTCGCATGAGATATCACTAAAAGCATATTTAAAAGATGCCATCGCAACTCAAAACTGGGTTGGCATTAGGGGTGGCAAGACATGGTCGTTAAGGTGGCAGATGCCACCCTGTGGCACCCCAGTGGATCCGCCCCTGCAGTCAAGATGTTTGACCATCCAGCAGGATGACAGGCAGATGCACTCTCAGTAGAATATTAAGTGCACACTGATGTAACCTTGAGAAATCAACGTGACTTACCTTGCTGGAGGCGGTTGAGCTGCGAAAAGAATGCATATGTAAACTATATTGTATGAGTCACCACAGAGAAAAATAAAAACCCACCAAAGGAGATTTTGCCTATGTTGTTATTTTTTTCTTCCTTGAGGCAGAAATAATGTTCTGACATTGGGAGAAAATGTTCATTGCCAAAACCTGTCTGTAAAAACAACCACATAAAAAAAAACCTGCCACCAACTTATCCTCCATTAAAAAGCTATGTGAGCAATTCTGGCCTAAGTTCTCATGTGTATTTACAACAGAAATATCCTCCATATCTGTAATGTGATCCTGCCAACACACTCACCAAATATTACAGCATTTAATCCAAATGACATTGTTATCATTTTCTATTTCGTAAACAGTCAGTAATGCGTCCAGCTCGGAGACTGCAGTTATCTGATGTTGGGTGGTCCACCACCACCATCCACCTCTGGGTGGTGTGCCTCAAGTAGTCTACTCATTAGAGGGTTATTTCTCTTCCACAGGCAAATTGCCATGGTATTTTAAGAGGATACGGTCCCTGGAGGCAGCATTATCAGGTAGGAAGTACATTATGGTCCTGTTATTTAGATTTCATCTTGTGGGGATTATGTTTTGATTTGGTCCTCTGCTACGTCTCCTATCATATTATTTCATGCTGTCCATGAGGCCCCATAGGAGCTGATAGCCACCCGGCAACAGCAGCAGCTGTCTAGACTCTGAAAATTAGCGATCACCAAGCACTGTCATCACCCTCTCCATCATCTTCTTCCTCATTGTAATATTAACGACAATAATATTGCTGAGGGAATTTGAGAATCTATAATAATACTTTATAATACTATACTTATTAGATAAAGGACATAGATACAAGTACTGACTCTGTTGTAGGTTGCCTTTTTCTGTATTGCAATCAGAATGACTTTTGTTCGATAATTTACGAATTTATTTGTTTAGCTGTGGTGCTGCATCTGTTTACTTGTGAGTGATGGTCCAGTGATGACTATCAGTCTTCTGCGTTCTCCACCACACAGAAGGTTCCAGTGTTCCTGTGCAGACAGATGGGCTCGGCAGTCTAAGAACTTTTCCACGGTGGTTGCAGTTCGAATAAGAAAACTTGCAGGAAGATGCCATTTCCGTGGGTGCTTGCATCCCCAAAACACAGTCGATTGCGGGTGAAGAGAGCGCCAATGCGCTCTGGCATTTGACCTGCGGCTCAAACATCCGGAATGCAAAAATCACAGCCATTATGCCACTACAGCTTCTCCGAGCCTGGCTGATAGGCATATGGCATGGAGCATGTGTGAATATGTCTTTGCATAGCGTCTCTCCCAGATTGTTAGGCGTATCCATCGCCCTAGTAAGCTTGACAGGGGCCTTGACACTAATGTCCGTCAATTGGACATTTTGTTTTGACATGCCCCCTTGCAGTTGTACTATTTAGACCCTGTTTTCCTCTCGTAACTTGGCAAACATGCTGCATTTCGAGCGCCGGTGGTGTAAACCTGCCGAGGCGCCCGTGATAGCCTAATTGTGCTATTGACAGTGGTATTTACATGAGCCCTGGCACCCTGTCTGTTTATCCTAACGTGCAGCAGTGGGGCGACTGCCGTGGAGGAAGGGAACTGACAAATACATTATGTCACTATGAGCGTGAGGGAGAACATCACACTGGCATAGGGGCGCGAGCGAATTATACAGCAACCAGCCGTTTTTCGGCCGGGAGCGGCTGCAGCGCGCGAAAAGGACTTGGACTGCCATGGCAGGACCATACAAGATGGGATAAGTGTCAAAAAGGATTTGACTCACAATTATTGTGTTTAGGTCACCGTCTCAGCGGCTGCAGGTGTCCCACGCAAAACGATGTACTCCGCCATTGCATTGTGGATATGAAAATGTTTAGGAGAGTTTGGAGGCCTTGGAAAACTCTATGGAAGTGGTGGACAAAAAAGCCTCTCTTCTCTGTCACGTTCTTTTGAGCCAATAGCATAACTGCAACACAGCCTTTCTCATGTCAAAACAAAACCGCTAGACAACGTTCTCTTTCAAGTTCTTTCTTCATATGGATGCTATGATAAAACAAGCGTGCATGATTTGCTGAGCCAGCGCTTTTCTTCCTCTTTCCTCTGTTAATATTTAGACAGAGTGCATAACAGAGGAATATATGCAACACATTTATGCCAGAACCAATAAAAGATCAGGAGAGTCATCTGCACACTGTATTAGTAAAGTCTTATACACTGGAGGAAAGAAAAATGGATGACAGTGGCATTGAAGCATTCAGAAATCTTTCAAGCATATGTGGACCTTAACCTGTGTTCCAATAGCTTTTTTCCTTTCCTTTCCTTTCCTTATTTGTGTAATCTAAGTTGGTATTGGTATACAGCCCTCTTCACAACAGTGACGGAATCCTTCTAAATTTAGGACATGTTTTACACTGACAGTTGGAAGTAGACTCCATGCAAATTTGGCGGATTAAAAAAATCCATCAGGAAAGCTGGAGAGAACACAAGAAAAGTAGGCCAAGTTGATTAGCCCTCCAGTGTGTTTCAACCACTCTTGAATAAAGATTTTTTTTGGTGTATCTCTAAGATGGAAGGCTTTAAATAAAATAAAAATAAATCTGAAAGCAGCACCATGATGATATAGCTTATTAGTAAGGAAGAGGTGACACACATAGAATAAGTTCAAAGCAGAGGCAAAGGAGAATAAGAGGAGAATTTCTACCTGGAGTTGTCTTTTCATGTGATATTGGGGTGGCAACATTGAAAGGCACGCCAGGATACCTCGAAAACAAAACTCATATCGCCTCTCCTGACAGTCAGACAATCCAAACTGAATCCTGAAGATGCCTTTTTGTTTACATGTCATAAAAATAGCTTATCCTTAAGGTAGGGTTATGTGTTACAAGGGAAATCATACGTTTCGGGAAAATTAGGAAGTGTGCCTAAAAGCGACAGTAATGTAGGTGATTTACTCTAATTATAGGCTACTTAATTATAAAAAAAATAATGAAAATACAGTTGTATAATGATAATATGTTGTTGATTATTATGATATGCTACGCCTTAAGAAAATATTTTATAGGTCACAATTTAAGGACAGAATAATACACGGTAATAATGTGGCAGATTATCAGGGACCAGAATGTTTCATCTCTTTTTATCAAACTGAAGCGTAATATTAGATCACATCCTGATTGTTTATATTGTATTACAATGTCATTCCTTTATTATGCAGCACTGAGGTGGAGCAGAATATTCAAAACCTGTGCCTCAGCAAGAATTGAACCCGGAGTGCACTGTTCAACATTTGGCTCAAACTCACAGCAAAGTGCTCAGTCGGCAGTACTAGAGATGCAATAGTCCTCGAATGCCATTCTTCAATGCTCACTTGCACACAGACACCCATTCATATGTTTGCGTCAGAGTCAGGGGTGGGGTGTGTGTGTGTGCGTGGGGGGGGGGGGGGTTGTCTTCAAACACACATTACTGAAAATGGCAACTGTCCACTTTGTTCCAACGCAGGCTGGACTGGACATTTGGTTCATTTTTTTCCTTCACAAAATCCTCTTTACTTTTTTCAGAGTCTAAATTGAACTTGACTAAATTGCTTCATCACAGCTTATCTCTGTGGTTGTTTGTGGTGATGTAACTACATTCTGAGACTGCAGCCAATATCTTTCCAATTTTTTTCCCCGCTAGAGTTAGACGGCATCTTATTTTATTTAAACACAGACAATCTTTCCAAATAAATGTCTATTTAATGAACTGTGATGAAAACCGTTTTGTTTCATAATCTTTGTACTGATCATGTTAGGGGTAATAAGACAATGTGCACTGATATTTGCAGTATCCTTGAGTGCTGAAATATCAGCACTGAGTCTGGTTGTGTACTGTCATCTTGTGTATTTGACTGTAACAAACCGTGGAGGAGTATAATGCAGTGCAACTTCAGCATTTGAAATTCAGCTCTTGATTTCAAAGTCCTCTCAAGCTTCGTTTTATTTTTTACTCTCTCATCTAGGCTCACAACGCCTGAAAATTTCATTTCAGTAAGTTCAAATGTCCAGTTGCCAAGGAGACCATTTTTTTTTTAAACTAAGCACATCCCTTTTAGGCTTATCAGCTCCACATGTTACAGCTAAATCTGTTTGCTTTTAAAAAACTATCAAAAGCTTTGCAATGTATTTCACCAAAATCTCAGGCATTACAACCAAACTCAGCCTAAATCCGATCTGGCACGACGTCTACTGTGTATGAACAAAAAAGGAAGGTTCACATCATATGTTCATGGCTATTTAATTACCGGTTTGAATGCTCATAACCTATTGCTTAAAATATGCTCTAGATGATAAAATAAAGATGGTGCTTTCAGTGTGGATGCCATTACTCTAATATTGGCTCCTATAATGTGGTATTTTACATTCGGACTGGAATGCCCTCTTTTGTACTTTCAGTTTACTTCAAAAACTAACATATCAGTTTTCATTTTAAGTTTCAAATATATTCTTTGCAAAATGTGACAAGCTCAGACAGTGTCCTTCACGGCGAAATAAAATAGGTTAATCTTCCTCCGATTGAATTTGGAGGCCTTGCTATTTTGTTCATATTTCGAAGACACCAAAAGTCCCAAAATGAGCGGTTCCAGCACTGCCAAGGGAGAATGCTGCTGTTTTCTAGAGAGGTTAATAAAAGAATTAGACACGCCGCAGGCTTTTCTCCTCTCTGGAAACACACCAATCTCTTCTTTATGAGCAGGCATTGTACAACATAAATAGTCTCTTCACTTCTGTCCTTGAACTTGATTGGGAGTAGAACTGCATGATATTACATCTCTCCACATGACGACACTGTTGCCACAGTTTCATCATGTAGCCAAAGAGAACCCTTTTTGTCCTTACAAAGTTAGGTAAGGCACACAGTGAGGGGAGACAATACCGGGGTGAATCTGAGACTATCAGCTACGAAACAAAACTTTCCCATGCATTCCTATCTCATCACTTCATATCATGTTATTTGTGCCCCTATGTTATGTTTTATCATATCTGTGCTGCGCGTTAATCCACACAATAGACCTGACATCATATTCAGATGGACTGTAAAAGAGTCTCTGTGGACCTCTGGGGGGATTATTCGAAACGCAGATGCCAGCATACTAAGATATGGTAATTTACACTGGATTGCATTGTTTGTCCTTTCTGCAACTGAATATGCACTTATCTCTCACTGTATGTACGCTATGCATATCATATTTCACAGTAGAGTCGCAGTGATTATTTCTCAAGCATGATTAGGCTATTTGCATGGCATTTCTTGGGAGATACGACGTGATTCCACACAGATGTTGAGCAGTTCGCCAGCTTGACTGCACGCGATGCATGACCCACCCTCACAGTGTCTACATTTACAATCAGTTGTACAATATGTATAAACCATTTCCCCATGGAGTGTGAAGACATTTTGATACCTGCGCCATATATCTGCGTTAGCAGAACGAAACATTGCGTGTTGTGCTGGGGGCAGTAGTTCATAGCCCACCAGAGGACCATGTTGCCTTGCATGGGACTCGGGGCTAAACGCAAATGCTCCTGGGGTAACCAGTGAGACAGTTTCATAGGGGTTAGAGCGACAGCTCCGTCTTGGCGTAGTCCCCGGGCTGGGTAGGAGACATCACTTTGAAGTCGGAGGAGAGACTGGAGAGACTTGATTGATATGGCTTGAGGAGTTGTTAGAAACCATGGTGAGGCAGATTTTACAATTTGCTGGAACTATGATGTCACCACATTTCCACTATAAAGTCTCCTCGAGCAACCATAATGGATTTTTCAGGCCTTCTATTTATTTCGCTCTTTATTTCATTATTTCCGGACTGCAGGGAAGACCACTGCACTTGCCAGATTTGGTGCATGCACTTCATTTCTTCAAGAAGATATTTGATTTTTTTTTTTCCTTTGTCATTTTTATCTTTCCATCACTATACACTGCCTCTGTTGCTGCCAAGCAGCTCGCTTGTGTGGTTTCCATGTTCTCTCAGGACTTCAGAGTCTTTCTTTTGCTGCTCCTCCAAGTTGAACTCTGAGCTAGCTCAGTCCGGGTCCCTTTGGGCGCACTTTCAACAAGTTCCAAAGAGTTTGCAATCATGTGCCAGCACCACACAACAATCCAACTACTGATTGAGTATTCAGGACAAAGTTGGAACCATTTCCCGACACCTGTTCGCCCTGTAGAGTCACTGGTTTCAAAAGTACTTTGTCACGACAACAAGGTCCTGAAAGGCAACAGTGTCCAGGACTGTTCACTCTCTCCTGAGGCATTACAAGACAAAGAAACAAGCACAGAACCCAGAAAAGAATGCAAAATCTATTAATACACCAAATACAGACTTTTAAAAATGGAAAATACTGTATTGGTTTTTTTTTGTTTGTTTTTTTTCAGCTCAGCTTTGGATGACATTAGTGCATTTGTGTGCTTCTATTAGCCTGTGTGGAATAGGAATAGAGATCTCTGTGGAATGTTTTCTTGATAATAATTATCTGATTAACATTGATTGGAATGGAATAGATATGCATGAGTATTACCACTGTATTACTGTATTACTGACAAGGACAAAGTCATGTTTTCTTGAGACTTCATTACCGTAATTTCCAAACTATTTGCTGTGGCTTACCCATTGATTTGGCCAGATTTATTCAGCTGAGATTAATACATGGGGGCAGTATTAATATGGTTTTGTTTCTTTTAACTTCCATAAAACCCTGTCCTGCAGCTTATACACAATGCAGCTAATACACCAGAAATGACTGTAGTAATTACTTCCGTCAAGGAGGTTATGTTTTTTGGGGGTTTGTTTGTTTCTTTGTCTGTCTGTCGTTTGTTTGCTTGTTTGCAAGATAACTCAAAAAGTTATGGATGGATTTCGATGAAATTTGCAGGGAAGGTCTGAAATGACACAAGTAGAAACGATTATTCATTTTGGGAGTGATCCGTATCACCGACTAGATCCAGGAGGCGGTTATTTTTTCGTTTGGCGGAGGTTTGCACTCTCTGAGTGCTTTTCTAGGTTTTTTTTTATATTCTACATGAAGATTAGTGCAATGGTCAGCCTCAGCCTTCTGTGGAAGCTTACAAGAAGTGAATTAGGTTATAGAGTGTCCTAGAACTCCTTCCTATGCACCTAAATTTGATATTTGAGCCTGTGTAGAAGCCATGCTTTTTTCCACTTGGGCAATGCAACTTAGAAATAGAGATCTCTGTGGAGTGTTTTCTTGATAATAATTATGTGATTAACATTGAAATGGAATAGATATGCATGAGCTTCAACTACTGTATTACTGACAAGGACAAAGCCATGATATCTCAATTTTCTTGAGACTTCATTACTGTAATTTTCCAACTATTGTTTGTTCGCAAGATAACTCAAGAAGTTAGGGATGGATTTCGATGAAATTTTCAGGGAAGGTCTGAAATGACCCAAGGAAGACACGCTTAAATTGGGAGTGATCCGTATCACCGCCTGGATCCTCTCTGAGTGCTTTTCTAATTTTTCTCTATTCTACATGAATATTAGTGCAATGGTCAGCCTTAGCTGTGGAAGCTTACAAGCAGTGAGTTAGGTTATAGTGTCCTATAACTCCTTCCTATGCACCAACATTTGATAATTAGTCTCCAGTAAACAATCATAATCCACGGTTGTGTAAACACTAATAAATACTGTACTTTTATTCCATAACTACTGCACATAATACTTTTTTGTAGCAGCCATGTTAATCATATTGGTGATTACATGAAAGAAAGAAACATGCAGTAGGGTCATCATCAATGGAATCACACTGATCCACACCTGTTGTACAAGGCCATGGAAGTAGCGGGTGGCTACTATTGTTTTGCCTTCAAAGTGGGACGGGTGGGTCTCTGCGTGAGTCTCTTGCCAGGTATGTGGTCTGCTTTGTTTGGCGCTTCCTAGCTTACGCCAGTGTGTGAATGACCTCGTCTGCGATAATCCCTCGCCCCCTGCTCTGCCAGCCTCCCGGCAGTTCCTCTCCAAAAGTGTTCACCTCAGCATGATGCCAGTAGGGGGCATCTGGGCCATAATCCTCTCAGTGCTGTCCATCACTCCGCTCTCACATGATTATTTTATGGACCCAAGATAATGGGCCCTGTTAACAACACCGCGCGGATTTCGGGAAGCCGTACTCGAGAGCGGACCAGGGGCAGGTGACTCTGATCCCCAGCTGTGATTGTCCCTGACTTAGGGGAGAAAAAAAATCCAGCCCAACAGGACGTCTGTGACCCTCATTAGTCGTAATGCGCGAGGTGGGTGCGTCACATGCATGCCACCCCACACCACGTGCCACACCAAGTCGAGGGTGTCAGAGGTTAGGGTCATGACTGTGTGTGTGAGCCTATTTCTGTGAGAATTAGCAATGATTCCCCCCCCCTTCGTACCATCTGTTTGACTGGATTTTAAGTGCTGATCCCACTGGGTGGTATTTTTCACACTAAAACGGCCACATCTGTAGCTCTAATATGAGGAACAGCCTATAAATTACAGACAATCAACCTAATATCGTTCGGTTAATATTGGCGCTACAACACCCCACCCCACCCCCCCCCCACCCCCACCCCTCAAAAAACAAAAAAACAAAAAAATAAAACATAGCTTGTCCTTCATCTTTTATAGTTGATCATCATGGTAACGTTCAGTGCTTTTATCAAGTCAATACCAGAATGATCCAGTGCAGCAGGCACACTTTGAAGGTAATGCCCAAACGTGCTGACTGTTTCCCCTGTGTACGTGCTCATGCCTCCTCTCTGCCTCCGGCATGTTGAGCTTGTGCAATGAGACGCCTTTACAAAGAGAATTGCATAGCAGTCTCGGCACTGGCAAACAAGTGTGCAACCCTGCACAGAACCCTGCACCCTCGCATGCTCTAGATTGCCTTGGCCTGGAATGCAAACTATTGGCTAAGATTTAGTAGCAGAGGGTGGAGCTTGCATGTTACTAACCGAATGTGCTCCCCCTCCCCAAGTTATCATTTTATAATATTGATTTGTTCATTCATTTAGTTGGTTTCTTTCTTTTAAAAAAAAAAAAAAAAAAAAAAAAAAAAAAGGTGTTCTTCAGAACTAAATGAGGCTCACAGTGCCTGACCTCCATGTTTTGTGTGAGAATCTAAATAAAGTATTCTAAACACAGGCAATGTGCAGTTCAATACTGGCCCTACGGTGCTGCATGGCGTAAATGCCATTTCAACGCAAGAGGAGTAACTCCGAGTGCTGGCTGGGGGGTTTGCTCAGATCAGAGGATATTTCCCAGCGGAAGACTTTACAGTCTCTCATGTGCCCTCTATTACTGTGCCTCCATCGGGTGAATAGCAAATATCTCCCCGTGGTGCATTCAAAGCAATCTACAAACAACGGCAGCACAATCACAGGCTGGTTCGTCCACACCCCTCATTCAGAGTGTCCATCTGGTTTGTTGAGTTCTCAACCCGATCTTTGCCTTGGGGAAGTAGTCTGACGCTCAGAGCCTGTCTCGGCTCTTCACTTGGTGAGATATGGGGTAATTGAGTTTGATATGTGCGTCAGGTGCATTAATCCGCTCAACGTACACGTCGATTTGGATCTTAAACAGCTCATCAGAACATGAAAACAGCAGACTAAAAAATCAAAAACAGATTTTTTAATTTTTTTTTTCCTTCTGGAATTATGCTTTCCAGATCAGAGGAAGTGCATTGAAAGGGACAGTGTATTTAGTGATTTTCTTTTTATATGCAATGCTTAATGTTCCATTTATTTGGTATTTCAAAGTACATTGATTACTCAAAGTCATTTAGTATATCCAAGAGGGAATATTATTAATGACTTTTTACATTATGAGATTTAATACATTTTATGCACTTAAGTTTTGCTTGACAGGAAAAATTATTTGAGAATTTACTTGATTTCACAAATCAATCCATCAAAGTATAACATTATACTCATACATAATGTTAAATATGCAACATGTTACCATATAACAACACAAAATGAGCTGTTATTTGATATTCTAATATGATCAATCATGTCAGAGATTTGGGAAATATTGAAAGAAATTCTGCTTTAAAATATAACTGCATTTAGCCTTATTATGTGTCAAAAGCTCTCTCTCTCTCTCTCTCTCTCTCTGTATGTGTGTGTGTGTGTGTGTGTGTGTGTGTGTGTCTTAACAAAAGGAACAAAATATTGAAAAGACAAACGCATTAAAACAACTTGCAATTGAAGAAAAATCACATTTAGTGAATATAAACGTAATGTTTTGACCCTATTAAACGTCATGGCCTTTTTGGAAGATCTATCCAGCATTACACTATTCAGACCTAAAGCCACAACACTTAAAGATAAGTGTTCTAAATTATTCTTTGTCAGCTCCAACACTACATCCAATGCGCTGTAAAATGTGCATGTTTTTCCACAGACCTTCGAGTCCCCTGCCTGTCAAAATGGAGGAAAGGTTACAAAGTGATATGTGAGAACACTGCCCCCTAGTGCAAGCTTTGGCTTGTTTTGGTCATGATTGAAACCAAATTGGTACTGCCAAAACACCAACCGATCAATCAATTATTTAAAGTGCAAAATCACCATGCCACCACACACTTTACAATATAACAAATAATCAAATCAAATAAAGTCACTAATTGGCTAAATGATATCGGTTTCGGTACCAGTCATGCAGTCTTTGCAATCAAATGCTGGAAGGGCAAGTTGCAGGTTAACAGCAGCAGGCCTCTGGGAGCAACAGACATCAGAGCTAAGTTGGAGGTCTGTAACAGTGAAGCTTTTCACATATTTGACAAGGGGATGTTTTCCTGCAGCCTTGCTAGCTTGATTGTAGGTCTACTCCTGTGGTAGCCTAAGGCCTATGTCTGTTAGCCTATGGGCCTGTTACCCAGGTGTGTAGCGCTAGTTTGTTAACATAGGTCTAAGTAAAGGTTATTACAGTTTTTGTTATCTCATGAAATCGCATGGTTTTCAGAAGAATGTTTTCTAAAGACAGATATGATAATACCATGACCTCATTCATCTGCAATTTTGCATTCCAATTTCAAGTAGCCTACATGTAAGTTCTTGGTCTTAGGTTAAAGCTAAAGTGGGAATATCCAACATTTACTTTTATTCATTCAGTAGCCTAGATGCTTTGATTCAAAGTGACTTACAAGAAACAGGAATGGACAAAAATACATCAAAATGTATTTTAAAATAAATATCAAATACCCTAATTTTTTAAAAAAAAATAATAAAATACCTACTGTATTTTTGTATTTTTTATGTTAAAAAATATCACTTCGCAAACCTTCCATCTGGCTATTTAGTCTAGTCCTTCATCGGTACACTGACTGATTAAGTGGACATTGTTTGAGAGCAACAGCTTTTCTCTGCCTATATGAGACATGCCATAAATCAACCGTCAGCCTTAATATTGTATCAGAGATGTACTCAACAAGTCACAACTGAACGTCAAATGGTACACTGAACCACTGAACCTACTGAGAGCCACAGAATGTGGGCTACAGCAGCCCAATGCCGTTCTATTACCTTAAAATAACGACTACAGTAATTTCCCGCATATAAGCCACATTGTGTATAAGCCGCAGGACAGTGTTATATGCAAGTTAAAAGAAACATAACCATATTAACACCATATTAACTGCCTCCTTGTATTAACCTCACAACTGAAGAAATTTAGCAAAATCAATGTATAAGCCGCGGCTAATAGTCGGGAAATTACGGTATAAACACATGGTGCACTGACATACAGTATAATACAGAGAATGAAGTCTCTGACATTGTCAGTGTGTGCCCAGAAAGCTTATATACAGTATGTTTAGGAGATGCATAGGGCAACATTTTGAGCAGGGCAACCACATAATCGGTGCCATGTGTTCTGATTGGATGATCATGTTTATTTAATTTACTGATTGAAATCCCCAAGAAAAATAAGTTGCCTTATATCTCAGAGAATGTCCCAGATCCACATTACTTACTGTAAGCAAACTTATAAGTGTGGGTGAGCAAACCATGTGGCTGAGTGAGTGGGTTGATGTGAGAGAGGGAGTATTGTGTGTGTGTGTGTGTGTGTGTGTGTGTGTGTGTGTGTATGTGTGTGTGTGTGTGTGTGTGTGTGTGTGTGTGTGTGTGTGTGTGTGTGTGTGTGTGTGTGTGTGTGTGTGTGTGTGTGTGTGTGTGTGTGTGTGTGTGTGTGTGAGTGAGTGAGTGAGTGAGTGAGTGAGTGAGTGAGTGAGTGAGAGAGAGAGAGCACAACATGCGACTCATCTTGCACTGGATCATCTTCCTGAATCTGATCACATCAAATCTGGGCAAATTACTATCAGCAAAAGCATGGTTCTACCAAAAATATTTGACGGTATTTTTAAACTACACCCCTATAAAGTATTTTATACAAACTACACACCCATTTTCTTCAATCCAATACAAATAATTAATACTATTCTTGTATTTAAAATGTGTATTTTAAATTTATCATAAATAGCCTACTGCTCATCCCTGACAACAACAAGGAGTAACATTCAAGTTACAATGCCGAGAAGAAGAATGAATACTTACAATAAAAACTACTTCCAGAGGATGTGGAGTGGAGCTTCTTAAAAATAGAGAGGGACGCCCCTGCTCTGGTCGCGTTTGTATGTTGTTGTTGTTGTTGTATCCTGCAATTAGAGCAACACATTTAGTTTAGCAGCTCATTAAAAACTAGATCATCTGCACTCACGTGGTAGAAAATATATATTTCTTTCTGTCTACACGATGACATAATTTTCCTGTGCTATAGTTCAAATGCTTCCCAGGTTTGCATCACATCACCATTCAAGGGTCCAGCACTACACAGTGGTTGAAAACACTACATGCAAGAAGACTGACATCAAAGGACCAATAAAAAACTACACGGCTAATTGTAACCTGATACATACAGACCTAACAGAGTACCATATATTTTCAGCAGAAAACACAGAAATTCAGCTGCAGCAGACAACAGAAGTAAAACACAAGGCCCTAGAGAACTAGGCCAACATTGTCTGGAGTCTCGGTTCCTGCTGTCTCACTTACCCCATGGCAGCAGGGCATCCATCTCCGAATGGATTTTCCACTAGGATTATGCCCCTGGCCTCGGAGCTGGGACTGTCCTGGAATGGTTCCACAACAGTGAATTCAACTTATTGCAGTTGCCTTCCCAATGGGTCTCAAGCCCAGATGTATCCATGAGGTGAGTTACTGTATGCTGCAGACAGAGTTCAGAAAGGAGTTCCCCAGACACCCACTGTGGGCAGCACCTTGAGTATTTTGGGCTGGCATGTCTCTTAGATAATGCCATAATTTTGAAGGATCTATTTTCTCTGAGGCCACTGGGAGGGATATAATTGATGCCTTTGTACCTTGTGGATAGTGTACACCGACTCATATTTTTCCGTCTTTCATAAAATGAATGGAGTTATCAATCTACGGTAGAAATGATTTGTAATGAACTGTCTTCATTCTTGAAACTTTAAGCCTCGAAAACTGAAATTATCTTTTTTCCGATAGACCATGGTGTTTTTTTCTAAACCAGTTAGCAGGCTGCTGTTAACCACAGTGTGCGACAGGCCAGAAGATATATTCACTTTGCACATGGTCGACAAAAAGGCGAGAACACAAGCACACATTTAGCAACCATCACTCTTGATGAGGCTGAGAAAGCCCCTGCTGCGAACAAAGTGTGAAAACAAGTGTTTCCTTTTAATCAGATTCACGGGCTGACAAAGCCCCCCATGTGCTGTCTAATGTCATGGATGGTGAGAGAGTCAGTGTGTTACTGTGTCACCCTCCTCGTCTTAAACCCAGGAATGAAACAAACGGGAAAATCCCAACAAAGTAGATGAAACATCTCCAGCACTTTGAACTGAAGAGTCCTGCTGTGGGGCTTTGCCGAAGCAGGGAGCTTTGTGTTTTCCCCACAATCCCTCAGAAGCGAAAATGTCAAAAGCGGAACCCGTGAGGGGGCTGGGGAGATATTGCCTCTGGAGCGCACTGGCATATTCTGGGTGATGAGAGATAAAGGGAGACCCTCTAAGAGGCCCAGCGTGAGCGTGGCTGGGGGGCGTGCGGTGCCGGCCCGGGTGCCAGTCAGCAGGAGAGGCAACCGTCGTGGCGCGCGCGCCCGGGATGAGGTTGCAACTCCGAGTGTAATGGCGGTGACCGAGCTATTCTGAACCTTATCCAAAAAGCTGAACACGCTGTAATGTCATAATTACCTCATTTATTTGAATGCGTTCAGTGGTGAGATGGGGGAGTCTAAATTGCTCTGGGATAATACAGTTAGGATATCAATAAAATTACTATGGGAAAATAATTAATTGACAGTTTAAAAAGTCACTAATTGGCCTTGAGAATTTACTTGCATCATTATAGTCGGATTAAGACCTTTTGAAAGGATCCATTAAGCAAAGACAATGGCAAGATTGGATATTTTGCAAGGCCTACTGTCTCAATACGCTAATTGAATGAACTCATAATAACATAATACGAATCTTGTAACAACTAAAGCAGTATTTATATTCAAACTGTGATGTAATAAGAACTCTCATTATGGTGTTTAGCTCATTTTGGTTAACTTATTGTGTGACATCTCCAAGTAGCAGTAGTCACATTTGTTGGAAGTGGCTGCCAGGAAACAGAATGGGTAATGGAGAAAATGTTTTAATCTATTTTGAAGTCCTAGCCCAAATTAAAATGTTGTAGACAGAGCTCACACATAAGCAATGTATAGCATATAGGCTATACCCCAGCAAGAGCAGTCAAATCCTCTGATCAATTTCTTTTGATTTTCCACAATATCAAGGAGATTGTGTTTTTGCAGATTATGATTTATTCCTTAGCTTTTAGTTTTGTGTAGGAATTGCCTGTTAACTTTTCTTTTTGGTCTTTTCTTTTATTTTATTTGTAATGAAATGTTTTTTATTAACTTCTATTTACTATCTTTTGTCATGCTTGTAGGCTACTGTTTGGTTTTGTTTTGATAACTATTTTAGCACTATAGTGCCGTTGTTTTTAAATGTGCTCTAAATTGACATTGACATGTAACTTAGTTTTAAACTCGGCACTGGATTTTAAATAGCTTCATTTTATGACTTGACACACAATATAGAGCTCAACAATGATTGCTCACTCTTGAGTTGGAAGTTAAAATCCTACTCATTTTCTCCATTGAGAATTCAATTATAAGGACTCATTGGTTCTCATTCTTCTGTAGCACTTTTTGAAATCAGTCTTCTCTTGAAACATTAACTTAAAAAAACACAGTTTGGCATGGCACAGTCAAAAACCTATGTTGCTTCCAATGTCTCTGACTTCAAAACTAAACTACTTACGTCCAATCAATTATGCTATGACATAGTGCTATCTAATTGGAAGCTAACATTTTATCAGACCTAAAGATAAATGATGTTAAACCAATACATTTCTTATGAATTGTCATGCAATGTCAAGTTTTACCGTTTTGACTGTTCCGTTTTTAAACTAAATTATTATTTCAGATTAATTTGTCCCTATTTGGCCCTTACATTACCCAGCCCCTAATTGATGAGACAAGCAATTATAAACTTGAACACTGAGAGCCAACAATTTCTAAATATCCATTAACTATCAACTTGTTTCTTCTCTCTTCACTCTTCTGACGTCACCTCTTCCAACAAGCAGTTTGTTTACAGGCCTTTCCAAAGTGCTGGTCTTGGTCTTTAATTTCTCTCATCATATACCATTCCATTGGAGTCCGGCAACGCTTCAACTACTTTCCCCATGAGCCACGAGTTGCATGGAGAAGAACTTCTTCCATCCCTTTCTTGTGTACATGTCATGAGGCATGTTGCGTTGACACTGAGTATCAATAAGTGATTAGGTGTTAGAGGCTCTCCGTTGTTCACATCATTTGAGACAGATGTAGGCCTAGCAACCTGCTGTTGATGATGCTTTCAACCTCGCACATTATTGTCTGAAGACAATCATCATTCACTGTCTGCTCTTTCAATAGGGAGTTAAGGATTCTTCACACCATCCGAAATGTCAAATCCCAAACCCAACCTTAGTGAAGCGGCTGGGCTGTTGAATATCCACGTTATTGCCTTTGGCTGCAAGGCTCTTTCAATGTTGTCTGTTGAATGGCTTCTCTCAACTTTCTTTCAGTGGCCACAAAGTTGTTAGACCGCATGATGGTGACTTGACCTGTCCTGAAACAGCGAATGGTATGCAGGAGTCTGTGTTGAGGCCGTCTGCAACTTCGATGTGCAGAGCTCTGAGAGCGAGACAAGTGAACATCACGCCGTACCTTTTGACTGTACCCCGGCCCGATAATCCTGTGGCACACGGTACATTTGTTGATTATCTTTCGGATTGCGGAATTGTCTTGTGGTATACCTGCATCTCAGTTGTGCCAAGACATAACTGTGTTCACAGTGTCCTGTTCGTATGTCTCTCAATCAGTGAAGCAACTCAGCTCCACCAACCCTCAAAGTACCATCTTGAAGAATCGGATCCAGTTTGAACAGCTGACTGCTGCAACTGAGCTGTTTACCTTTCTCCAGTACTTTGATTTCTTCTCCAAACTGCTGTCTTTGGCTGAAATGGATTATTTCAGATTCTGCGGCAACCAGATCATCCGTTAAGTGATTTCCTTTCTGTTGCTTTGAATCTCTTCATTTGTTCATTCTCTATTGTTAACTTTTACCTTGGCTTTTTATTCTTGATATTTCCTTTCTTTCCTCTTTCAGCTTCCAGAGTTTCCTTCACCTTTAAATCCAGGCCACTGATCTTTTTAGTTTATGCCAGTCAGAGTAATAGTGGATCAGTTTGTTCATTGATTCCATATTTTCTTCAACCTTGATCAGGTTGACTGTAGCTCCATTCTTGACTTCCGGATCATTTTGAAGGCTTTCTTTCCACAGACCGTTCTGGCCAATCACATTCATTGTTCAGCAAGAAGCCTGGCCCATTGATCCATGTTCCTCCTTGCAGCAAACTCTTCGCTTTGGGGCCCCTAGCTTGATCTGCAGGATTTTCCGTTGTTCTGATGTACTTCGATTGCAATGGCTTGGTTGCTTCTCGGATCAACGAGATTCTGTTAGCAACGGAAGTTTTAAAACCAGCAGTTTCACTATCAATGTATTTGACCACTGTAGTGCTGTCCATGCAGAAAACAGATTGTTGCAGTGGAACTTAAAGCTCTTGAGTGTCAACTGGTCAACTAAAGTTTGGGGAGTGGGATCAGTTTGAGTAGGGACTTCCCCATGTGGAAAGCACAATGTTTCTCACCTTGGCTATTCTCTGGAAGCAGATTAGACACAGTGCCATATATGCATACTCTCTGAGGCGTCTGAAAATGATGTAAGTGCGCTACAGCTGTGCATCCAAAATCTATAGGCTTCAAACAACTGCTCACATGGAAGATGGAGTGATGACTGACATTTTCAATCCATCTTTCAGCGGTTGAAAAGCGGTTGAGTTTAGTAATACCAGAGCCAGAAAGACAAGGGAGTCCTAGATGTGCAACAAACGTGAGCATAACAAGGACAGAAGAGAGATCTTCCTTTTGAAGAAATAAGATATTTTCACCAAATCAATGTTTTAATCTCTTATTCTTCCAATTCCAAATCAGGGTTAGGTTTATTCCTGATGGCCCTGAAAAAGAAGGTCAGTAGGCCTACTGCATTGCACTGTTAGTTTGTTATATTACCGTACAATTAGGACACGGTGCCTTTTTTAGTTTTTCGGATAGTTTTTTTGCTCGAAATGATGTGTTGTATAAGTATGAGTCACGTATAGCTGTTTAGCCTAAGGCATGGTCTAAAACTCTTTACACACAGATTTTTCCATGGGAGAAATGAATGAGAAATTTACATCCGGACAAGCAGCTCTCTCGGAGGAGGGGCGGGACTGTCGAGCTCGCCTACTCTCCTGCAGATTTTTTTCTTTAAACAAAATAAGGTCAGTGTGAGGGATCCCTGTGTGTTCATTCGTGATAGCATAAGTGATTACATTTTTTTTCTCTTTCAAGTTTACTTAAAAGTGTCACAAATAGTCACAGTCAAGCTGCCTGCGGTAAAGTTAGATTAACCTTTCATAAATATAAGTCACACCTTAATTCTATCACTTAAAGAGGACATAGAATGGATGAATTGAGTATTGCACTGTGTTCTCTGATGTTAAAATAGTATATATTCAACTTTGATTTAAAAAAATAAACTCAATTGCAATTTTACAAGACTAATTAAAACCATATATTTAGGCTGGGTATTGAAATGGTCTGTTTGACTAAATGGCGCCCTCTTTGGCAACCCCAATTGAACTTCAATGGCTTTGCGAGGTCTGACATCACAAGCAAGCAGTTTTGCTGAATCGCCCATTTTTTAGTGTCTATTTCTAAGTTCAAGATTTTCATATGAAGGAGCTGCACAACCATGCCTCATGTTCATGATAGCTCTTTGCTTATGCACAACCTCTCATAATTCATGAAAACCAAGAAAAAAAATATTTCCATTCTATGTCACCTTTAAAATATGAACATTTTCCTACAGGCTATGTTATGCCGAAGTTCCACAATTAGCATAGCTTTAGGAGCTTGTGGTGAGCTACAAGCTAAATTCATCCTCAACACTGGGGTACTGGAAGCAAATTAGGTTGGTAACATAGGCTAGTTTCGGCATGAGTTACATACACATATTTCCTTGTTGTGTTGTAAATATTATAGACTATTGGAATTAATTATGTGATCCTAGCTTGCTTTCCCCAAAAGAGGAGCGTGATGCAGAGAAATATCGCTTCATGATGCGGTTGTACGAATTTAGAGATTCATCCCATGTGATTCCCATCAATGAATGGGATTTGTCATCAAATCATATTGCAGTGATACCGATAGCCAATTACAATGCAGGATTCTAACATCCAATCAGAATGTACAGTATGATTCCATTTGCCAATAGACTCTTGAACACCTTGACACCTTGAATCTGCTGGTCTGGGTGCGGAGAGACCTGTAATGCGTCCCAGAGAGGAGTGGGATGAACCAGGGGGTCAGGATTTGGCTGATTAGCTTCGCCGATTAGCAAGGCACTTCCTCGTCGCCATTTTCCAGAATATTTCCAGAAATACATCATGTCCGGTGCCGTTTTCCTCATGCTGATTGGTGGCTGTTCCACTCTCAGCTCATGCACGAGCTTAGTGTGGGCACAAGCTCTCTCCTTCTGTACCTTACGTCAATCAGTAACCTGGCACTTAATTGGCTAAGTAAAACGGCACCGGAAACAAGCCCCTTGAAACGCCATGTTGAAGCCTGAAAAAAATCGCTCAATTTTGGCAATTTTCACTAGCCTAGCATTCCCATTGAAATGAATGGGGGTGGAACTTGTTCACTTTCTCCAGTTCTTATAATACCTCCATGGGATGAACAGTCTGTGGTTGGGGTGGAAACAGTCTTTGATGATGCTGTGCACCTTAGCATCGGTTGCCCAGGATGGCCTCGATGGAAGGGAGTGAGGAGTCGGTGATGCGTTGGGCAGTTTTAACCACCCTCTGAAGTGCTTTCTGGTCGGAGGCAGAGCAGTTATCGTATCATACTGTGACACTGTTGGTGAAAATGCTCTTGATGGAGGAGATAGGTGGACCTTCTTTAGTTTCCTCAGAAAGAAGAGACACTGGTGAGATAGCAGCATTCTACTGCCAGAATGCAGGATATCATTAGCCAACTGCAGGGACTTCAACAACCAATCCAACTGCAGGGATTCAGCCAATCAAATTGCATTTCATACTCAAGTCAACTAAAAAATTGTGCTTTACATAATCCCAAACCAGAGACCCCATATAAAGTGATTAAAGGGTTTAAGGGACAAAAAAAAGGAAAATAAAAGGGAATATCCAAATGTAGGCCTATCAGATTCCAACAGCCAATCAGATGACAGGGATTTCAACAACCATTGGCTACTGGGTCAAAGAGACAATTTTTCATTTAATGAGTTGAACATTTCTCAAAATGCGTTAAAGTAGCCTATAGCAGTTTGCATACAGTTTAGCTTACAGTTGAGAGTGATTTTCAATAGGCCACACTGCAACTCCTCAAAAATGCCCTGAAACAAGAGTGAACATATTTTACAGTCGAATTTATGAGGAATAATTCTTTCACATCCTGATCATCTGATGCTCCATTAGACCTTAGCTAGCTACTCAGTATTGTGACTTAAATTTCTTATTTCTTCCATATGATATTCAGAATTATGGTTGGATACAGGGTATGAGTCATTTTTTTACATTCTTCGTCCTTCTAAAGTGTCAAAGTGCTACAACTTCTGTAACCAACAACTCTTTGATAACTTATAAAGATATGCTCTCTGCAAAAACAGGTGGTCTCATGGCACAACTTACCCGATATGTGGGTAAGATGATGCTGTCACATGATAAAATGTATACGGTTTCCTAAAAAAAAAGGGTGGCTCATCTTACCCCTATGCTGAACACCTCGCTCTCCCCTACAGTTTGTAAACTAGAAGCCACTTATAGAAATGTTAACAGTTTGACAGAACTGAACAGTTGAACAATTGACAACAGTTCTTACTTGTTTATTAAAGTTTATTCAATCCATTCAGTTCTCAAAAAGGCAAATTGAGCTCAGTCTTTGTGTGTACATCTGATGTGGCAGTATAGCCTATAATCAGTGAATTGGTGTAGGGATACAATGTTTTTTGTATTGGAGATGGTAAAGCAAATGTGATAGTCTGCCGTTACTGGCCTAAATACTAGATCTGGGTCATTCATTTCCGTGTCATCAGAAAATCCAGGAAAATGGTTGCTGCGCAGTCTCAGATTGTCTACATAGCCTCATGTTTAGGTCCCAAAACTGAGAGCTGTAAAATATTTTTGTTAAATTCCATCTAATATATATATATATATATATATATATATATATATATATATATATATATATATATTTATCCTTTATGTGTTGTCAGTTTTTACACTCTCAGAAATGTCTCATCTTGGCCATGATCGAGCATTATCCTAACCTATGGCCAATATTTCATATAGCCTAGGTTAGATTGCTGTAGGCCCTATAGGCCGCGAGCTAGATAGGCCTACCGTGCACCCCCCCCACCTCCCAACAAAACCATACTTTTTTGAAAGGTCTGGGTGTGTAGAATATGAATCTGAATGTTAACATTGAACATTTTGGGATGCACTACCTGTTTTAGCCCTGAGAATAGGGAAACCCTAAAAACCGATTATAAGCGATTCTAACACATCAAGATGGTCCTAGTCAATCAGAACAGCTTTTAAGTGACCTATTACACACTCAAACTTCACATATGAAGACTTAGGTCAAATGTCTACCATGCTGCTTATTGGTAGGTGTCTTAAATTAACATAGGCAAAGCCATATATTGATATAATGAGCCCATTTCATGTATAGGCCACAAAGTAGATACGACTACCATACACCCCCTACCCCCTTTTCTAACAAAATCATGCTTTTGTGAAAGGTTTGGATGTGTAAAATATGAATATGAATGTTAACATTGAACATTTTGGGTTGCACTACCTGTTTTAGCCCTATGAATAGGGAAACCCTAAAAACCGATTATAAGCGATTCTAACACATCAAGATGGTCCTAGTCAATCAGAACAGCTTTTAAGTGACCTATTACACACTCAAACTTCACATATGAAGACTTAGGTCAAATATCTACCATGCTGATTATTGGTAGGTGTCTTAAATTAACATAGGTAAAGCCTTATATTGATATAATCAGCCCATTTCATGTATAGGCCACAAAGTAGATACACCTACCATACACCCCCCAACCCCCCTTTCTAACAAAACCATGATTTTTTTTTTAAAGGTTTGGATGTGTAAAATATGAAACTGAATGTTAACATTGAACATTTTGGGTTGTACTACCTGTTTTAGCCCTGTGAATAGGGAAACCCTAAAAAACGATTTCAAGCGATTTTAACACAGAGATTATCCTAGTCAATCAGAACAGCTTTTAGATGACCTATCACACACTCAAACTTCACATAATGAAGACTTAAGTCAAATATCTACCATGCTGCATATTGGTAGGTGTCTAAAATTAACATAGCTAAGGCCTTATATTGATATAGGGAGCTAATTGTATAGGCCACAACCTAGATACGCCTAACATACACCCCCAACCCCCTCTCCTAATAAAATCCTGCATTTTAGAAAAGTTTCAGTCTGTAGAAGATGAATCTGAATGTTAACATTGAACATTTTAGGAAAGCACTATTTGTTTTCAGCCTCTGAATAGGGAAAAAAAAACTATTTTAAGCGATTTTAACAGAGGTTGTCCTAGTCAAAGAACAGCTTTTAGATGATCCATTACACACTCAAATTTCACATATTGACTTAGGTGAAAGAACACCCTATACTGCTTCTTGGTAAGTGACTACATTTAATATAGTTAAGGCCTTGGGCCCTATTTTCATGATGCAAAATCTGGCAGAAAGCGTGTAATAATAACAACGCAAAGCTTATTCCTATCGTAGAGTTTTTCGCCATGCGCGTCTCTTTTATTGAGCAATGTGCCAAGGGGTGTGGGAATTAATGACTTAAGAACGGGTCTGGCACATTATCTAAGAATCATGATCTTACATCAACTAAAATGCATTGCACTACTGACCAAGGGAAACCTGGTCAGAAATCAGTGGCGAGTTGTTATTATTTTAAGAGTGCATTATCAACAATGATGCGGGCGCTATTTGTTAAGTTGCGCTGCTTGCTCTTAAAGGGAATGACCGATGACACTCGCATTAGTTTAAAGGATGTTTTGCCCGAAACACACCCATTACTGATTAAGAAACATAGGAATGCCTTGTTGTGCCATTCGTTATCCATTTTATAACGAAAACACTCCCAATGTGGACAGGACAGCCTACTAAATTTAAATAAACTTTAAATAAGTGACCATGAAGTGTGGTAATACAGCCCCTTATGTTGATTTCATGAGCCCATTTCCTACCCAGCATGCACATACACACAATGACTATACAATAACTATGTACATACAGCATGGAAAATAACTATACAGCACACACAAAAATGTGCAATACAGCATGCATACAGACACGCAATAACTACACTGAACAAAATTATAAACACACCACTTTCACAACATTTCTCTCAAATATTGTTCACAACTCTATGTTAGTGAGCACTTCTTCTTTGCCAATATAATCCATCCACCTCACAGGTGTGGCATATCAAGATGTTGATTAGACAACATGATTATTGCACAGGTGTGCCTAAGCCTGGCTACAATGAAAGGCCACTCTAAAATATGCAGTTTCACGGTATTGTCTTCACATACAGTGATTTTGCCTTTTGACACCGATGTTCTAGGCATGTCAATAATTCCTTCGCATAGAGTTGATCAGGTTGTTGATTGTGGCCTATGGAATGTTGGTCCACTCCTCTTCAACTCCTCTTGCAAAGTTGCTGGATATTGGCAGGAGCTGGAGCATGCTGTCGTATATGCCGACCCAGAGCATCCCAAACATGCTCAATGGGGGTGACATGATTGGTGAGTATGCTGGCCATGCAAGACTTGGATGTTTTCAGCTTCCAGGAATTGTTTACAGATCCTTGCAACATGGTGCTGTGCATCATCATTCATGCTGCAACATGAGGTGATGGTGGTGGATGAGATGCTATGGATGGATGCCATCAATAAAATGCACCTATGTTCGTTGTCCATAACACACGTCTGCCCATCCCATAAAGCCATACATGCTGTCTGCCATCGGTCCTGTACAGTGAAGAGAACACATCTCCAAAGTGCCAGACGCCTTCGAATGTGAGCATTTGCCCACTCCAGTCAGTTACGATGACAAACTGCAGTCAGGTTGAGACCCCAATAAGGACGACGAGCATGCAGATGAGCTTCCCTGACACGGCTTCTGACACTTTGTGCAGAACCGATTGTTGCAGCAGCTGTTCGGGTGGTGGGTCTCAGATGATCTTGGAGGTGAAGATGCTAGATGTAGAGTTCCTGGGCTGGTGTGGTTACACATGGTCTACTGTTGTTGTGAGGCTGGTTGGATACAGTACTACCAAATTCTCTGAAATGCCTTTGGAGATGGCTTATGGTAGAGAAATGAGCATTCCTGCAGTCAGAGGGAGCAGCCAAGGGTAGGCTCCCTTGAAGCTTGCAACATCTGTGGCATTGTGCTGTGTGATGGAACTACACATTTTAGAGTGATCTTTTATTGTGAGCCTGCCAGCCTAAGGCACACCTGACATCTTAATAGGCCACACCTATGAGGTGGATGGATTATATTGGCAAAGGAGAAGTGCTCACTAGCACAGATTTATGAACAATATTTGAGTGAAATAGGCCTTTTGTGTATAAAGTCTTAGCTCTTTGAGTTCAGCTCATTATAAATGGGGGCATAAAACAAAAGTGTTACTTTTATAAGTTTGTTCAGTGTAGTTACAGTGTCTGTGTACATGCTGTAGTTCATTTGTGTGTGTGTGTTTGTGTGTGTGTGTGAGAGAGAGAGAGAGAGAAATGAGAATGCTTTATAGTTCTCTTGTATTAAGTTATTGTGCATTTGTGCCTACCATACACCCCCAACCCCAAAGCAGAGGGATTGGGGGTGTATGGTAGGCGTATCTACAGTAGATTGTGGCCTATACATGAAATTAGCTCCCTATATCAGTATAAGGCCTTAGCTATGTTAATTTTAGACACCTACCCTACCAATATGCAGCATGGTAGATATTTGACCTAAGTCTTCATATGTGAACTTTGAGTCTGTAATAGGTCATCTAAAACCTGTTCTGATTGACTAGGACCATCTTCATGTGTTAGAATCGCTTATAATCGGTTTTTAGGGTTTCCCTATTCATAGGGCTAAAACAGGTAGTGCAACCCAAAATGTTCAATGTTAACATTCATATTCATATTTTACACATCCAAACCTTTCACAAAAGCATGATTTTGTTAGAAAAGGGGGTAGGCGGTGTATGGTAGTCGTATCTACTTTGTGGCCTATACATGATATGGGCTCATTATATCAATATAAGGCTTTGCTTATGTTCATTTAAGACACCTACCAATAAGCAGCATTATAGATATTTGACCTAAGTCTTCATATGTGAAGTTTGAGTGTGTAATAGGTCACTTAAAAGCTGTTCTGATTGACTAGGACCATCTTGATGTGTTAGAATCGCTTATAATCGTTTTTTAGGGTTTCCCTATTCATAGGGCTAAAACAGGTAGTGCAACCCAAAATGTTCAATGTTAACATTCATATTCATATTTTACACATCCAAACCTTTCACAAAAGCATGATTTTGTTAGAAAAGGGGGTAGGGGGTGTATGGTAGTCGTATCTACTTTGTGGCCTATACATGAAATGGGCTCATTATATCAATATATGGCTTTGCCTATGTTAATTTAAGACACCTACCAATAAGCAGCATGGTAGACATTTGACCTAAGTCTTCATATGTGAAGTTTGAGTGTGTAATAGGTCACTTAAAAGCTGTTCTGATTGACTAGGACCATCTTGATGTGTTAGAATCGCTTATAATCGGTTTTTAGGGTTTCCCTATTCTCAGGGCTAAAACAGGTAGTGCATCCCAAAATGTTCAATGTTAACATTCAGATTCATATTCTACACACCCAGACCTTTCAAAAAAGTATGGTTTTGTTGGGAGGTGGGGGGGGTGCACGGTAGGCCTATCTAGCTCGCGGCCTACTAGATTTGGAACAAATAGGCTATACACAACTGCTGATGTTCAGGGTCTTGAAATTTCATTTTATGTAGGCCTACACATGGCATCAATCAGTATTTTGTCTTTGCAATTCTTTATGCTGAGCTGATAGTTGAGAGGTCTCCGCAACAAATACACATGAAGAAAACAAGACATTATTTTATATGGTAGACTATTTTTCATAGGACTATTTATTTCATAGCTACATAGATCATATCCTATTATCCAATAGGAAATCACAGTAGTAGGCCTATCCATAAGAAGGCCAATACCAACAACGTTTGTTGGAATATGATGTCAGCTGTTCTTATTCGCTGAGAAAACAAGAGATTAGAGGGGGTGCTACACTGCGTCTCCCGAGGTTAACGTGAGCTGTTTCAGGACTGTGGCTCATTCTTGACAGAAGCCTCCTAATTTATCTATATCACGCTCCCATCAGTTGAAGTGATTTATTGATTCCAATAACCATACCATGGAGAGTATGGTATCGGTATACTTGGAAAACACAGAAAAGAGGACTGCTTCGAGGTCAGGTTAAACGATTGGTCTGATCACCGCTAGGAGGATAACGTAAGCTAACGTTACTCCTTTAGTTATTAGCTAATTGTATCGGTTGTAAGCGGTCTAGAGTGCGATTTCCCTCTTGGGATGATTGTTTTCATTCAGCCTATAATTACCATCTAACCTAAGACATTTTGTATTAGCAGAACTTATACTTTGAGTACACAGGTGGCTAGCTGGCTAACAGTTAAGCTAGTTTCTATTACGTCCTCTGAAGTTGACGTTAGTCGGTCAAAGTAACCGTAGGTTTGGCATTAATGCTAGCAACCATATTGTGATCAAACATTAAACTGCCTTGCTGATTTAAAAGCTTGTCACCACATGTTGTGGCGTTGTAAAAGACTGTAGCCACCAGAGTAGATATATAGCTAACTTGCTACATGCTAATTCTGTGAAGAAGACCTGTTTTAATGTTGTGATTATTAGCTAGCTGGCTTGCTAGCTAATTTACTGGTGTAGCTGCAAACTGGACAAAACGTTGGATTTAGTAGGATTCAAAACGGGTTCAGCCGGAGCGCTGACCCCTCAAAAAAAGATGAAGAAGAGGAAGGAACTCAATGCTCTTATCGGGCTGAGTGGGGAAAGCAAAAGAAAGAAAACAAAAAAAGGATCAGGTCACAGACTTCTGAGAACCGAGCCCCCAGATTCGCAGTCCGAAACAAGTTCAGATGATGATGACTTCAACAACCTCAGCAGTTTGAGTACATTTGGAAAGTAAGTAACGCTAAGTATCACAGTCGGCACTACTAACTTCACCTCATTAACTCATTTTTTTTATCTGATCAGACATCTGAAACGCGCGTGTCTGGCAATTAACAACATGTCACATGTTTTTAATCTTTCCCTCTTAAAGACGAAGTTATGCACAGTGTTGCAACATCTGCTACCCACTGTGCGTGTTTATTATCCTGGCTGCTTGTGTGATTGCCTGTGCTGGATTGATATGGATGCAGATAGCCCTGAAAGACGACCTGGACAAAATGAAGGAGAAGATTCATACAAGTAAGCTATTACTAAACTGGCCTTGGGTCAGTCCTTGTCACACTGTCATTGCAACACTGATTTAGTGAACACCAGGCTTAGACACCACAGGTCCCTCACCTCTAGTATTTTTATAAATGTCATCACATGAATACTCTTTGGCAGCCTTCACATTCTGTTGCTTTGAGAACACTTGACCTACAAGTTAAGCAGCTGTAATTGAACACTTTGGTACCAGATAGACAAGGCTATGGTCAAGCGACACAAGGTGACACTCAAAATGCTTTTTTGTTTCAGTGGATTCCAGTCAACAAATGTCATCTCATGAAATTCCAAAGCTGAGTGAAGACTTGAAGTCCAAACAGAAGAAGCTTGAGGATCTGGAGCATGGTGATAGGAGCTTGGATAAATTGTGGTCAAATCTCACAGAGATCTACAGAAAGGTAAAAATGTGCCCTTTAAAAGTGCACTCCAAACACACGAAGGCCCGTTTCCTGATTGTGCAACTTTTGTAGTTGATGCAGCTGATAAACAGCCCTTCAAATCATCAGTTTGGCCTCCACATGCCTTGTGTACTGCATCTATGGTGTACAAGATATTCAGATGAAAAAGTGCAAGTGCATATACAGGACATAATATATAGTAATGTGCCTTTCAGTTCCTGAATGTGATTGAAGAATGAATGAAGGGTTTATTTTTAATTTATTTTGGCTGCCACTTAGTGCTTTTTCACAGGACATTTAACAAGAGAATGTCACAAGACATTAATATTTTGAATAATCTCTTTTAGATAAATCTCCTTGATTCTGCTGTAAACCACCTGAAAGCAAACATCAAGTCTGCTTCAGATTTGATTAGTCTTCCCACTACAGTTGAAGAGCTGCAAAAGGTAAATTGAAAAACATGATCCTCATTATACAAAGATTTCCACTTTCGTCTAAACCTCATATGCTTATCTCTGTCTCTTAATGGCATACGAGAATATCATTGCCAGCATGATTTGGTCATGCTAATTGTGTGTTATGTCATTCAGAGTGTTGCGACAATTGGGAGCACACTGACCAGTGTGCAGCATGACGTCAGAACAATACAGACTGCTGTAGAAGACCAGAGGAAAGAAGTGGACAATCAAAAGAAACTAATGGTATTGTTCATCTTTTTTATCTAGCTAATGTCAATTACAAAATTTACATTTTTGCTTTTTTTTGTACAGAATACAGTGTTTTTAATTGATTGTTTAAAGCTAAGTGTAATTTATGTTATACCATGAAGTTTCTTACTGTTTGTTACTCACTTGAGTAATGTAATAATTATAGATCTGAAGGTCCAGAAAGTTGAATGCCGTTAATTAGCCTAAGCACTGAAAGGGCTGGTTTTGTTCAATTTGAAACAAACAGCAAGTTAACGTAAGCACCTTTATCAAACTAATATGTTTCATTGTATTTATTTGTTTTGTGTATTGTGAACAGAATGGCAGTGATGGAAAACCTAGCCCCAAACCAGATACCCCATCAGAAAAAGGAGCTAACAGCAGCACGTATGGTGCTTTGAAACAGGTAAAAAGGGTAAAGGTCACCAATGTAAACCATCTGGTGTGTCAGGTCAAATGGCTCAACAGGTCTGTCATAGCTGGATCCGTTTTCTTTCTGTAGGAGATGATGTACCTCCAGGAGTCCTTCGGTGAATTAAATGTCACTCAAACACTTCACCAGTCTTGGGCTGCCAATCAGGTGCACAGTATGCAGTCCACTCTGTCAAATCTCACGGAAAGGGTGTCTTCCCTGGAGTCACAGTCACCATTCATGCAAGTGAAGGCAGATGTAAGTAGCTATTTCAAGTGTTTCACCAAAAGGGAGATGCCTTTGTTCTGTTCACTTGATATTTAAAAGAATGATATTTTGTGCTTAAACGCCATGCGTCTGATGTCTAGGATTCCGCAGTGACAGCCCTCCAAGGTAGAATTACTGAAGATGACCACAGTCCCACAGCTGGTGGCATTGTCAGAGTTGTGGAACAGCCCATTTCCGAAACTTCTGGTACGAATAGGGAAATTTTGAGCCTATATACCTGAACTGCTGGTTGAGCAGGACATCGCTCATATGAGCCGTCTTCCTATTCACTTATTCTTTGCTCTTTCCTTCAGGCCCCCCTCAATCAAACTTAAAGCCAACTAGGCGACCAAGATTCCTCTCTCCGAAACGGTCTAAGAGAGAGGTGAAACACACTCAAAAAAGGACCTGTCTTCTGGGTATAGTTTCTGTTAAAGGTATGTTCTCTCCTATTTTCAGATTTTACCTCTTGGCTGCACAAATACAATTTACCCCTTGGCTGCTGTATTTTGTGAAGGTGCTGGTTCAGTAAACAATCATGGCTTGGCACAACCAAAGCATCTATATTCTGCTCATCAGCTGCAATTTTAGCAGATTAGTGCTACACCCTTAGGCTTGTGACGATTTTCTTCACAAGTGTCAGTCAGTGACAACATGTGATGGGGGCTGTGCAGCTGTGCAATGATCACATTCCAAACATCTATTTTCAGACCTTGAAACCTTCCTCCAGCACGTGGGCTTGCACCCTGACTCTCCCGGGGTCTCCTACGCGGTCCTGCAGGAGTTCTTTGGTGCAAACACACCGGCCGCCCATCTTCTCAAGTCCTGCGACCAGGACGGGGACGGCAGGTACTCTCTGGCTGAGCTGCGGTCTGCAGCAGCCCCATGAGAGGAGTGCCTTCAGGAGTAGGAAGGAGTGGAATGGGTGAGGCGAAAATGACATGCCACGTGACGCCTCACTGATTTTACTGCACTTTTCCTTTTCTTTTTTTTTTATGAGTATTGAAGTTGTTGACGTCAGGACCATGGCACTCCCACATCACAAACATAGACACTTGTTGGCTGTTCGCCATGTGGATCCCATGGTCAACTTTTATGGTTGATGTTAAAATTTTGCTATTTTAGATAAGTTTACAATGTCAGTTTTTACCACAATAAAGGCAAAATAATAGTTTTTGTTGTCAAAAGAATTATATTTTACAGTAGCAATGATGTTGTTCCGAAGACATGATAATTGTTTCCCAATATTCTTATGCAACTGAATGACACTATCCATGGAATGTGCAGGGTGGTTGGGAACATCATTTTGATTTTACATTATAAATATAACATTGGCATAGGTATACTTATATTTTGACAACAAAAACTACATACTGCGCCTTTCCATGAAGGCATATTTTATTTCATGTTTTGGAAAGCAGTTAATTGTGATGACATCACTTTTTTTTCTCCCTTTAAATGCTAGTCATTTCAGCCACAGCTCACATAACAGATGGTAGACATTATCTCCAGCCCATCTTGTTTTCATGTCTTCGTACCAGACAGAACAGAACCAGAACAGTCCTTTTTAAATTTGGTCTTAATTGTAACTTCTCATTTGTCGACTCTGAGAACTATTGATGTTTCTAAGATGCTAAGGGCTAGAGGCACAAGTCTTTGTTACTAGTTCAAACTGAAATTTAAGTTTATTACAGGGGTGTGTGCATACTGAACAGATTTGAGATATGAATACCTGGCCATGTCTAACAATTATTTGCAGTTATTTATCTCCCATGATTCTGTGCATGTACATAACTCATTAGGGATATCAATATAATTATAGCTAGGCTGTGAATCAATCCAGATATTTGATTATTTAAGCACACCCCTATTTTATGAACTATTTAAGTTAAGTTCTTGATTAAGTATGCTGGCCATATCCCAGTTTCATTTGCTAAAGGTAATTCATTTGTTATTCATTTGCTGGAATGAGTTTATAACAGGTAGTGAGACAAACACTGTTCACAATGTAACCAATTCAGTCATTCTATTGTGCACACAAGAATGTGATTGTATTACACTTCATCATGTCTTGTCACCTCACTTCATCCTTCTGAATGTGTAAATATGGCAGAATTTATGTACAAAAGCAACTTGTGGGGTTATTATTGTGTTGGTGGGAGGGAAGGGAGGCAGTTATGTATAAAATATTATATAAACATTGTAAATTATAACAAATTATCTTAAACTTTGCATGTTGCGTATAATGTAACATGAATAAATGGCTAATTTATAATAAAGAACTTAAATGATCATTATGAGATTCTTAAGGTGGATGGATACATTACATACCACAAGTCCTGCAGCAGTTGGGAGTATTTAGGCCAGGCTGTATTGCCTCTGGAAATAAACACATCTGTAGTTCCTGACAAGAGTCTATGCACACCTATATGTTCATGTTTCAAGGACATTCTTTGTCAGTTTTGCACAAGTGGACACTACGATTCACCAGGGTAGAAAATACATTGAATATATACTTCATACACAACTTAAATGTACTATGTTTCTGCAATCAGCCATTGCAGGACTCAAAGGTTGCTATTATGCCATGAATTAATCAACTATAGCTCAATTTGTTTTGTCAAAAGAAGATTCCCATGCAACACCATCTCGGAAATGTTTTGATATTTGTATTTAACTAAATTTGAAGGTGGACTTTGAAAGTAACAAATCTACATTTTGTTGAAACATCACAATGTTTCAACAACCATGTGTTTGAACAAATGTTCTAACAAAGAAATACAAGCACCCCCAAACACCATTGCTATGTACACATTTTGGAAAACGGCAGAAACACACTGTTAGTAACTTGACAAAGTAGGCTACATCAAGCAAGAGCTCCTTTAGCCCTCCAGTCCCGGGACAACACATGCAGCAATTCCTCTTCATCATCTTCATCACTGTCACCAGAGCACTCTGCAGAAGCACCCGTCTTCACTTGAACTATTTTGTCTTTGACGACCTCCTGTTTATCTCGTAGCACCTCCACTCGGCGGTAGCATTCAATCTGCTCGTCAATCTCATCGATTTGACGCTCCAAACGCCCTTCTTCGTCATCCTCAGCAACAATAGCATCGGATGCGGTATTCACCTGTCGCATCGCCTTCTGAAAGTCTTCCCACTCCTTGTCCATGATGTCTTTGGGTGTGTCCACATTGCGCACCTTGGCATCTCTCACTGGGTCATCGAAAAACCCCTCGGGTAAAGCCTCAGCTGAGTTCTCCCTCTTCTCTGTGACCTTGTCAGCTTCGTCTGGTTTAGAAATAGAACCCGAGTGGGAAACACTTGGGGCAGGCGGGATACCACTGTCAAAAAAGTCTGCAGGAAGTCCCGAATTTGGTGCAACTTCAACACCTGCGGAGGCACTGGGTAATTTCACTTCTTCGGCTTTTCCAGATGTTGCAACACCGCTGTCGTGTTCGTCTTCGTCATCATCATCGTCATCGTCATCTTCATCATACATGCCACTTAATATTCCCGATCTCGTGGGGTTCTTACCCCCGTCAAAAAATCCTGGAGGAAGCCCGGAAGACGTGGAACCAGCGTCTTTGAGTTTTTTCCCTGAGGATGCATCTGTCTCTGGCGCTTTCCTTTTCAGCAGTGATGATTGGTCTGGTTTGGACTGGCCCTGGTTGTGAACTTGAGGTTGCTTTGCTCCTTTTAGCTCAGCGACTTTATCTTTATGCGGTTTCCCGAGAACGTGTGCTTGCCATAGTATGTCTGATTTCACAGGTACTTTGCAGAGCACACAGCTTAGGTGACCGAGGGAGTTGTATTTTGCAAACGGCGATTCTACTTTTTTCTTTCTGTCGGATCCTCTTTGTTTCTCTCTCATCAACCGACGCAACTCCTCCTGATTAACCACTTTTTTACCCTTCGTACCCTTATTGCTCTTAGAACTTGACATCTTCCACTACGTGCATAACAAAACTACCCCAAAACTGTGCGGGTCTTGGCGCTCGAATATTACGTATTACGTTCAAGCAAAGGACCCAAAGAACGTCTACATTTTTGCCGGATTTAAAATAGCGTAAGATAGTCTATTCTGTCCCCCAACAATTCTATTAAAAAGGTAAAGGGCACATTTTTGGTAATGGTTTAGTAACATCAATTGTATTGTATTGTCAAGAAACAGTTTAATCTTATTTTAATTTTGCTATTTCATCATTCATTTCATCAACACTTAAGTAATTAGACCCTCACTTTAAATGGACAATCCAATGAATATCAATTTTAAAACTAAGTTGCATGGTCAGTCTGTGAATTTGTAATGTATGCCATTACAAATAAATGCCCAATCCAATTATAGGAGGAAAGACAGAAAACATTGCACAAAGACATGCAACAAAGTCACAATTGCAACCTACACCCCCAAATCTTTGATCTAAGATTTTGTATTGCACAGATGTGGTTGGCACTTACTGACTTTTCTGGACAGCTGGATCTAGACTAGGCTATCTAATTTTTATCATTGGCTCTGTCAGAGAAAGATGCAGTAGCCTACTACAGCTATTAAACAAATAAACAAACATCTAGGACATATTTCTATTCAACATGTGTAGTCACAACTGTACAAATGTCACAAAATCTGATTTTGTAGGCTATTTTAAATATCTTCATATGGAATGGACCTAGCTTTAAAGGAATACATGAATTCTGCAGGAATAGTGCACTGCAATGCACTGCAACTCTCTATCTTACCACCTTAGGCCTGTATCAAGCATCTAGCTATCCCAGGTGAGGTTAGAGTGAAACACATGCAGTTCAGCTGTATATCACGTCAGAAACCTCATCCCTCAAATCTGTAAAGCTCATCAGCTGATGTAGGCTATCTACAATGCAACATCAAGCTCATGTTGAATGCCCCATCAGAGAGATTAGGCTACAGCTTAGCTGTCCTCTTCATTAGGCCTATAATTTCCATAGCATTATCTTGGCATACACAGTTGGGAGGACACCGTTTTGTCAGAATAAAATGAGTTGTTTTAAATTGACATCTTGAAGAAGAACGAAAAAAAAACAGCTCTAAAAGTAGCCTAATGTGAACAGACAACATTTTGGGCAACGCAAAGGTAACACTGCACTGTTTATGGCCTACCCCTTTGGTAGCCTATTTCCAAATGATGATACTGAGGATGTACATTTTGTAAAAACAAAATAGGCAAAATAGCGAAACTTTGACACATCTGTTTTAAATCTGCTTGTTTTTTTGCCTGTTAATTACAACATTGTGGGCAGACATTATGATAAGTCACTTAATTGTTTACAAAAATATTATTATTATTCCTCTTTGCTCATCTATGCTTTTATCTGCTATTACTGTTTGGTTTTTGTTTATGTAAAGCACATTGAATGACCTCTGTGTATGAAATGCGCTATATAAATAAACTTGACTTGACTTGACTTGAAAAATAAAAAATAAAAATAAAAAATACCCTGATCTACCCTTAGAGTTTTAGCTACTTTAATTACAAAAATGACACTATGGAATTTATTTGTAGGGCCTAGGCCTAATCTTGTCGGGCTTGTGGCTAAATTTTACATAGCCTAACTAAAAATGACATGTAAATGAATAATGTAAATAAATAATGAAGCTATATCTCTGCTAAGACATTTATGACAGTGTTAGTGCTTTCTTTCTTTTTTGTTGCTTTTTTGCGCTTTTTTTTTTGTCCTTTGTTGTTGTTCTGCTCTGCTTTGTTTTTGTTTCCCTATTTGTTTGGTGTATGGCCATATTACTTGTGGTTTGATGCAATTGTTCAGAAAAGCAATAAAGAAACTTACTTTGCTGACGAATACAAACCCATGTGTATTTTTCCTTAAACTAAATACATATTTAATCGATGGCAAAGTTACCAACATAGCAAAGGTTTTCAAAAGACATTTGTTTGGAATTCTCGTGAACACGCCCAAAAACACTGGTCTTCTCGCGAGAAAGACCTAAGATGGCAGAGAGCGTACATTTGCAGCAGCAGCTGCTAGCAAACTAGCTACCTAGCTAATGTTATCGCCTCAGCTGGTAGCTGGCTACTACATCATTGAAGCAAGTATCCTATTCTCGAATGGATGCCAATGACGGATGCCTCATGATATAGACAATGTAGCCACCCTAAGCAATGTAGTTATTGACTTTTGGCGCAGTAACCTTATTTTACACTTTATTTTACTCTTTCCGACGACGTAATAATTCAGAGGCCATTGTGTTGAACGATTAGAATTATCAACCTGCGACATTATCGGTCGCTCGCTTATTCGGGCTAGCCAGGTCCAAGAAGCTTGCTAACCTAGCAAGCTAAGCACAATTTGCAGAACCTAGCAGTATCGCATTTTAGCATTCATCAGTGACTTTCGCAAACAGAAAATGACTGGAGAGAAGATTCGTACCCTGCGCAAGGACCACAAGCCAAGCAAAAATGAAAACATTCTGAAATCGTACGAGGAAAATACTAATGTCACAGAGATGGTTACATCGTCCACCACCGTCGACACAGAGAAGACGAATATTGCTAATAAGATATTTCACAACCACAATAAACCACTAAAATCTCTGCAGCTATCAGAAAATCATCAATCGCAGATAAATGTCAATTCTAATACTGGCACACCAGTCAGTATCATCGTCGACGATAACAGGAACCCCATTATTTTGACTTCGGGAGATTTAGAATTCCCGGTACACGAATGTGTGTTCAAGGGGGATGTGCGACGTTTGTCATCTCTTATCCGCACTCAGAACATAACACAGAAAGATGTTCACGGTGAGTACAGAAGGTTACATGTATCTACACACACATGCATTTAAAAATAACCTCCTGTAATATTTAAAGAATAATGTTTAGTATACATGTGAGTGCGTCATCATGACCCGCATTCCCTCTCATGAGCATGGATGTAAATGTCTTCTCCAATATTCTTATCTACAGGGAATACTCCTCTGCACCTTGCTGTTATGCTGGGACACAAAGGTGAGCAGAATGCACAGTAGTACACGACTATAAGCCAGGAGTAGACAAATCTGTTGAAAAGAGCATGTCAAAACAACCTCACAACTAGCTGTATGACTATAGGCCTATTGTGTTTATGATGTGTTAGTCAATTGCCAATTATAGCATAAATTAAAGGCCAATCTAATGTAATACTCTCATGGTGTTTTGATTTTCACTTTCTAAACTCCTCAGTTTATGGTGTTCTCCTCCTCTGCCATGGTTGCACAGCCCCTTTTACTGTCTGTGTGACTTGGGGTCAGGCAGGATTTTGGCTCACAGTCACTCATCTTTTAGCCCATAGCCTCTCAGCTCAGGAAAATGACCTGATATGAACCCATCATTTTCATCTCACCCACTTCACTTCACCAAGGATTTTCAGCTCCATAAAGCTGGCTTCTTTCTCCCTAAAATGTTCTAGATTGAACCCTCATTTTTTTATGCGCAGTGTTTCACTGTACTATCCAAAATGGGACATGGGCATCTTTCAGAGCGTGTTATAAAGATGGTATAAGCAAGTGCATTATTATGCATCATGCAAACTGTGAGGGTACAAAGCGCTACATGGTTTGATAATGTAGATACCCAACCTAAAATAGACTCTGAGGTGGATACATTTAAATAGCTATGCTTTGTTTTATGGTTAATAATGAACAGATTCATTATTACAGACACACTTTAATAAACAATAGATATGTCTTTGCTCCCTACTGTAGGTTAGCTGTTTTGTTTACAAATAGATAGATGTCTACAGGTCTCATATTAAAATGTCTTTGCGCTTAAAGGAAAATTACTAGAAAGACCATTCCACATTAGCAGATCGTAACTGTAGGAAAGGTAAATGGAAACAAAATAATAATAATAATAAAAAAAACAATAACTATAACAGCAACAAAATCCAAGCCTGGAACCATTCCAGTCCTGCCTTTTCAGGGTTAAGGAACTCTGACACAATTTTTGTCAGGGAGAAGGCTGAATTTAGAGTAGACCAAATCAATCCATAAAGTATAATCAGGAGTCCAATTTTATATCTCCTTGACTCACAAGGACAAGACATGACACCAGACAACAATACATGACAAGCAACTTTGATGTAGTATTTAGCCAAAACCAGCGACAAAACAAACCCCCTAAAAACCTAACACAATTTCAGGAAAGTGCCCAATGTATGTCGTAATATACCCGTATAATATTATGCACTTTGGAGTTTGCATGATAGAAGCATCCTCTCTGAGTTTGACTTCCTGTTGTCCTTTCTCCAGAGTGTGCCCACTTGCTGCTGGCTCACAATGCCCCCGTGAAGGTGAAGAACGCCCAGGGCTGGAGCCCTCTGGCTGAGGCCATTAGCTATGGAGACAGACAGATGAGTATGTTGTCATAGCAGCCATACATTTTGATATATGTATATCATATGTTCAGTTGCATTGTTATTCATAGTGATTTAAAAATTGCAAGTGACTGCAAAATATTCATGTCTCTCCTTATGTCGCCCTCTCCTTTGGTCATTTAAATGGACCCTTGCTATTGGTGATGTGATTGCACCTTTGTCGGACATATGGGACTTCCTCTGTCTGTGTTTTAAAGAGAAATTGATTGCTTCCTTGATACACGGAGGAGGAATAAAAGAGGTGTGCTGAGCTGACCGACATGATCTCAGGGTGGTGCAAGTGCAACTATGGAACATCGAGATGCCCAAAGGAAGAAAAGCCTCTCCGCACTGTTGGTATGCCTAAGTAAAATAAGCTTATGGCTCAAGGGAACGCCACATAGCTGCAGGGGAGACCCAGAGCTCTAGACTCCCCCATGACATTAGCTGCGTTCCCCATCCAAAGCCGTTACTGGGGCGGCGCATGGCGGAGGCGAGGGATTGGCTTTTGGCCCTTTTGGATCATGCCTCGGCAGAAATGGGTCCTGTCTGCCGGCTTAGAGTCTAGCCCGTGAGTGGCGTCGGCGCCTGCGGCTTAGCACTGTCGGCTCGCCGGCCTGTGTGCGCTAGCTAATGATCCTACTCCAGACCTGGCCACTAGTTTCCATTAGCGTGCCATTGATGAATGGCTCATGTCACGACTGTCGGCTGCCCACCCCCCCCATCCCCCTTGTGTTTTCCCGTTGGTGGTCGAGCTGCTTCGGACATAAGCGGTAATGAATCTGTGTGTGTGTGTGTGTGTGTGTGTGTGTGTGTGTGTGTGTATGTCCTCTCTTTGCTGTGGATGAGGCCGTGAATGTGAGTGGATCCACCCGTGGCGCTTGCCACACGCCGTAATTACATTTGCTGCGTCGCTGTAATCCTCGATAGCACAAATGGAAATGGTCTGAGGTTATGTCCCTCTCCCAGATGTGTTTTTAATAGCACTCTGTGCAGTCTACAGATTTAAGGGTTGTTGTTGGTTGTTGCTTTTATTACCTGAGAGGACAAAGAGGAATGAGTGCACCGTTTCAAAGCCTCTGCTCATTTATATGACCGTGTCCTAGTTTTCTTTTGTCCACATATATCAGAGTGGGTGCCAGACCCAGAAACCTTGGCAGGCCCAGGAGACCGAGTCGCTTGATTAAACCATCACCTTAAATCTGGG